>NC_143403.1:18515000-18635000 GCF_052110815.1 Crocodylus siamensis | reverse complement strand
CACAGAAAGGGGTGGAGATATGGCTGCTGACTAGATTATTAACATAATTCAAAACATATTCTGACTAATCTTTATAGTATAACATTTTATATTTAATATTGGTAATATTCCTGTTGTTGATTGTCTTTTGCAACCTTTCCCTGAACGCAACCAACCCTTCACTTTGAGCAAATGCTCTCAAGCCCTAAGTCAAGATACAATTGACCCAAGCCTTCACAGTGAAATGGGACACTCCATACTTCAAATTGTACAGCTCCCGGCAGGATTCCTCAGGGGGCTGTCTCCAGAGAGGGGCTGAGTGTTCTCTAATATGATGGACTACAGAGAAAGTGGAGGACACTCAGCCCCCTTGGAAGGCACTCAATCACTTCACTAGGTCCAATCCTATGACAGTGCATGTCATACTTCTTGACAAAGAAGAGAACTAGGAAGGTCCCAGTATAGAAATCCACAGGATTAGCTTCACACTTTTCTCTTTTGCCCTTCACTCGCATGCCAAAAACACTTTTCTTCTCCTTGTGATGACAGCAGTGCAGAACAGGGCCTGTAAACCACACAGATTTTATAAAAAGCATGTATAAAACTGTATTGTCTATCAAAATCTTTCCCCAAACAGATGGAATACTACTGCTAAGAGGCTGGTCTTCAGAATCTATCATCATTATACAAAACTTGGACATTGTTAAACCTTGGATGCTGTGTGCCCAGCTGGATTAATTAATACCCACCAGTCCCTGACCTTTCACTGAGAATGCGGACAATCATTCCCCCAAAGACAGATGATCCTCTCACTTGCCTTACATAGAAGATGCATGTAGATCCTTTCATTAAACGCATGCACGTGCACACACGCACACACGCACACCAGGTCTCAATGTGTGTCAGATGTTCTTCTACATTAAACTACAACTCACCGAAAACTCAGAAAACTGTGGACCCTTAGTATTTGTAGTACATCCGGTAACTCAAATAAAGACCAGTTTCAACCCTAACTGACATATATACAACTACTCCAATTTCATTTATTTCACAGCTAGCAAGTCAGAGCAAGTAAGACCAGCATTTTATAAACATATTGGACTGCCCACATATATGATACATGTCACATTTGCAAAAATGAATCAGAATTTTTCACACTTTATAAAAAAAAAGAAAAAAGGACGTTAGTTCCATTTGGCCCCACTTCTGCAACAAGAAACCCTTTTTTGGAATTTCAGGCCACATGGAAACCTCATGCAGTCATTTTTCAATGAACTGTAGAAATAATCTAGCAGTATAACTGCTATACATGATACACTGAAAATGAAACAGTGGGTGCATCCACACATTCATTAATGTGCCATATTTATTGTGCATTAAGTTTAGTATTTGGATAACCAAGCACTAAATCAATGTGCAGTAACTGGTGCTACTACACAGTAGCATCAGCACATGGGTTTTTACAGACGCTAACCACACAGTAGCAAAATCCTACTGTACAGTAGTGTATTAGCACAGGTTTTGTCCACCATGCTACTGAGCAGTATTATTAGGCTACTGCATAGTTTGCCTCTCATGTAGATGCACCCAGTGAGATGGATATGTATCTGATATAAAATGCAGATGTAGTTTAAGAAGGAAGAATATGCCATCCTGTTGAAATGTGATTTGGTTTATGCCCCGTACTCTTGCAATAAGTAGATGAGATCTTTAATGACCACAGATGGTCAGAAACTCAGTGTTGTCTTACCCAGCTAAATGTTGACAGCTTCAGCAAAATGTTGTCGATTAACTCCATGTTGCCGAAATCAATATTTACTGAGAAGGAAGAGCATCACCTACCAAACAAACAAGCAGGCTTTCTGCATTCTTTCCCTGTCCTATCCAAATACTGACCTGGCTTATTCCTTTTTCCTACAGTCCTGACCTTGAGATCACAACCCAAAGAGATAGGGCAAATGCACTGAACCAGCAAAGAACTAAAGCACGTCTCACTGAAGTTAGCTGACCTAGTTGTGTGCTTAAAATGAGGTGCCTGGTAACGCATGTTGCTGGAAGAGAGCCGAAGATACTAAAATGAAGGGCCCTAATGAATTAAATGCATGGAGGAGGCAGCCACAATATATAAATATTTTTTCATCAGGATCATTCCACGCGGTCCAATCCGCACCTTAACAAATCACAGACGTAAACTTTTCTTATTTGTCCAGGTTGTCTGTCTAGAAATGGTCAGCTAGATTCTTTATTGCCATTTACGTGTGCAGACTTATACACAGCAGTAAAGGGGGAGTAAAACACTACCTTTTCAGAATGGTACTAGACACCCGCATAAAAGATCATGCAAGGTGTAGGGAAGCAGCAGCAGCAAATCAGACCCCATATGCCTCCTTCCTTCATCAGAATCTTTTATTTGTCCACAAATGAGCTGCAAACTATTTCTCTCTGAAGTTGCTGCAGCTGATACATCACAGCCCAATCATCTTTGTCCCTGCCAATAAAGCTGGAGGCAAGAGCCAGGGATGCTACTAGCTGTAGCATTACTGTCTCAAATCATTGCTAAAGGCACTTATTGCTCCAATGATTGACAAGTACAAAGCCCTTTGGGACACACATATCAGCAGCAGAATGTGGAGCTAAGAGTAGAAACTGAAAGCTCTTCTAGGGATTCCTCCTTTGAGCAGAAGACCAAGGGAGCAGAGAAGACAAAGATGGGGAGAGAAAGTAGAGGTGTGAATAATAAAAGGTACTAAAGAATAAGTAAAAAGAGACTGTGGAAGGAGAGGGGAGAAGCATATATAAATAAACAGGTTTCTAAGTGCAGTCTGGCCAGAGATGTAACTGGCTATTGTAACACCCTGGACAGAAATGCCGGCAGTTAGAGGTTAGCCGAGCAGCTGCTACCACAGCGGCATCCCAAGGAGCCTCCATTCTGGGGAACCCTTTAAATCAGCACCCAGAGCTAAGGCCCTGCTCACCTTGCCATAGCTACCCTATCAAATCTCTTCCATGATTAAATGGTAAACCTATGATTTCTGACTGGCTAGGCTGACAGAGTGTAGAGACAGCATATAGACAAGTTTCTTCTATCAAATCTATTGGGAAACAGAAATCCTACTGCCTATACTTTACCGCAAAATACTGGCCACACTGCTTCGGTACTAAAAGTTTGAATTTACAAAAATATAATTAGGGGATTCAATATTCACCTTATCTCACTGAGTTTCATTTTCAGCATGCAAGCAAAGAGATTTTTTCTCCCATTGGGAGCAGCCCTGCACATTCACCCTAAACCAGGAACCTCACAACCTATGTTCTCGACATGCCTAGAGACTCTACAGACCAAAAAAATGACTGGCTATAGTTGTTCAATCCCAACAATTTTAAATAATGCCCCCCAGAAATAACACTACAAAAAAGGTGGCTTAGGTGCTGCTGAGAACATAACCTGACGACCATGGGGCTGCTTATGCACATACATGATGGCCCAAAGTGCCCTGCAGGATCTTCATAGAGGGCAGGGGTGTTTGACAAGGACAGAAGACTCCAGCTTGACTTTCACATCCCAGGTTAAATTTCAGGTCCTGATTAACATACCCAGGTGGGTTTTCATATTAAAGTCACTTTTCAGGCTAGAACCCTATTTTCAAATATCCAAGCTCCATCCAGGAAAAATCTATGCCAAAGAAAAGTAAAGAATTGCAACTATCATTAAAACGTAAAAAATCATGAAGAACATAGTAAACACTGTGTGAATAATTCATAATAAATAATTTATTCAATGATTTATGACTTTTTCATTTCCAGTTTCTTCAAATTTATTTGCTATTCAAAATTATTCTCTTGTCAACAGCGATATGCAAAGGCTTGACAGAGCTATGAGGAGCAGCAGTGATACAGGAGGGTTCTGGAGACTCAGGAAGATAAAACTGCATTGGTTCAGAGTGGGTCTCTATTTGGAAGCTATTTACAAGTATACAGGCTAGAAACTATTTTGTTTTTAAATGAAAGTTCAGATTCTGTCGGAATGAATGGTTTAATCTTGTGCACTTGCCAGGGAACAGTTCCCACTCACCATTAGTGACCAGATTTGTCAAATTCTGGCAGTATCTGTAGTTACATATTGACATTTTAATGGTAGCTGCTCTAACACCATCACTAGGAAATAAAGCCAAACAATGCAACTGATAAGCCAACAGAACAATTCTGTTAAAAACTAACAACAAAATCAAAAACTAAGACATGCTGTAAAAAATTACAGGTCTCTGAAAGTGCTCTGTGAAATATGAAAACAAGTACACAAAACCTAGTTTTAAACAACAAGAGAAAGAAAAATTATGAACTAAAAGATGAATTCCACTTTAAATGAAATATGCAATGAAAATGCAGACACCATACAGCCTTTATAATTCAGTGACATGCCAGCAGATGACGTATATACACTAAAGTTTTTCCATAGACTGCCCGTAGCTGTTGCTGGAGTCTCCAGACACTGATTATTTAAAACCTCAGCGAGAGGTGCTATATTATGTTGTTCACTCTATACAATAAGGGTGGGATCTCCAAAAGTGCACCACTTGGAGCTAACAGTATTCTCAGAGCCAAATTTCTAAGTATTGGAAATAGGTGTTCTCCATTGGTCCTAGGCCAACACAGAACACTTATGAAAAATCCCATTCACGAAATACAAATATAGCTCAAAGCATTTCCTGCATTATACAGTGGGTGCAAAATGGCAGAAATGGCAGCCACAATAAACTGAGACCAAGTCACAAACAGTGGCAAGGTTAGAATACACAGTTAGCATTTACTATCTCATAATGTAAAAGGGACCAGGCAGAATTTTGGCCTGATATGTACTGTGCATGCAAACAGTAGGCTTTTTTAGTCTGTACTTTGCTGCCCTTCTAAATGCATCCTCCACAGTAAGTTGACCATCTGGTTGGCAGTTTGTCTGTGCGTCTTGTCTACTTTCTCAAAAACTAAGTGCGGATGTGCTTAGTTTTTTTTTTCCTTTTCTTTAAAAAAAAGGAAGATGATGCTATTGCAAAAGGGTGCCTGCACCGTTCTAATTCATATCTTGCTGCTGGCCTCTCCTCGTCTCTTCCTGAATGGATGCAGTGGTTCTTATTCTGTGAATCCATTTGCCAAATACTGTACAATGCTCTCTTGCAGTAGTGGTGATCATCAGTAGTTAGATTTCAAGAGGCTTCTCCAAACAAATGTTCCCATGTGTTCCCTTTCTTGATTTCTTTCTGCATAAACAACAGCTTGCATTAGAGAAAAAAATTCTCGTGAAAATAATGTTGGATTTCTACTGATGCTTCCTACCAATGCTGTACTTTTGCAAATGGGCCCATCAGGATACCTTTTGCATTGTTTGACCTGGTTTATTTTGCAGGGCTGTCCTTTTCATACTCTTTCCTTCTACTTCTGTGTCTCTGTTTTCACCTTGTGAAGTAGTCAATTGGAGGAACAAAACACTCATCTTCCACACCAGTATGGACTGGCAGAAGATAGGAAAGGATGGCACCTTAGAGACTAACTAGTTGACTGTATTAACTATTGTTCTGTTTTCATGCAGTTATGAAAAGAATCCATACCATGAATCCATTCTGTGAAGAACACGCTGTCCAGTTCCACATACAACAGCACTGATATGCCAGCATATTGTGGGAGGTTAAATATCAGTTCTACAGTCCAGCGCCTGTCACAGCAGGATCTATTTGAACCTGTGAAATTAAAACCTCATTGCTAGAGACAGTCATTACACATAAACCAGGTTAAGTGATCAGACACTGGTTTAAACCTGCAACAGAACAGAAGCTCGGTGCACATAA
Organism: Crocodylus siamensis; assembly: GCF_052110815.1. Taxonomy (NCBI): domain Eukaryota; kingdom Metazoa; phylum Chordata; order Crocodylia; family Crocodylidae; genus Crocodylus; species Crocodylus siamensis. The sequence continues at coordinate 18,629,184 of NC_143403.1, read as the reverse complement.
ACCAGTTTGAAAATGGCTGAAACCAGTTTGAGATAAATCTGGTTGAATGTAATATCAGACTCTAGTGATCTGGTTCAAACCAGTTTATGCAATGTCTGTCCCACACCCCTTCCTTTTTCAAGTTAAATCAGAATCCTCCAGTATCCCAGTTGCTTTGCAATTCTAGGTGGGGCTCTGCTTCAAGCCAGCAATGCTGGCTCTGCCCCTCTGCTCCCTAGCTGCAGCTCCAGCAGAGACTGCAAGTACAGGGCATCTGCTTGGCTTCCTCCTGCTCCCCCCCGCCCCCCACTCCCTGCTGAAGCAAGGATTCCTCCCTCCCCTCTGCCTCACACAGACACCTCTCAGCATTAGGTAGCAGACAACATGCTGGTTATGGTCTGTGCTGTGGAAGATGAGACAAAGGGAGACAGGACAGGCTTAGGGCTCTTTGGAGCTAATCAGCAGGTAGCTGGTAATGTCCCTCCATTCCTTCTTTGGAACAAGTTGTTGAAGAAAAGCTTGAACTAAAGAGAGATCCTTTTGTTTTGCTACTGGGGTGATAAATGCTCCCTTCTGTGTAAATAAATCCCTGATGGCTCCCTCACTGACCAGTGGGTGGCAACACCCCTCCCTAATCCGACCATCCTGCTGGGGCCTGACCCACCCCCTTTAGTTCAGCAATGTGGAAGGGAGGGCTGCTCTAGCACCCCCCGCCTTCTAGCCTGAGCCACTCCAGGCATGTGCCTGCATTTTTTTCAGTCCAGAGGGGATTTCTGTGCAGTTACAAACTCATTCAGCCCAGACAAGTTAGACTAACCTGCAAAGATTGAATCAATTCAGGCTCAGGCTTTTTGAATGTCTGTCCCTCGCTCATGTCATGCCCACCATAACCTACCCTTCACAAATCTAATTCATATTTCATAACACTCTCCCAACAGAGTTGCAACTAACCTATAAATGTTTCCCCTGCTCTCAGGCTTGCTGGATAAGGGCAAAAAGGTGTTACAAGGAAAGCCAAGATGAATTGATGAAACCCCTATGTTTCACTGTTTAAAAAGGAAAAACATCTGGGAAACCTGACCTGCACAAGTTACATCCATGCTTACAAAAACATTTTGGAAGGAAATAAACACTTCTGCAATGGCAGTGGCTACAGAACACTGGTGGACTTTGCACAGAGCAATCACTGACAAGTAGGGAACAGCACTGTGGGAAAAATCTAAGATCTGCTGTAATTTCCAGGTAGCTGCAATATCTGCAGTTTCCGGCCTACATCAGCATAGTAGTAGGACAGACTGCCTCAGTACAGCTGGGAGCAGTGTAATGACATGGCATGAGACTAACAAAAGTCAACCATCAAGTCCCATCTTTGGAGTGTCAAAAGCCCCAAGTCACTACCTGACGCTGGAAGTACTCACAGTGCACAGATACCTACATTTCTAAGAACAATATGCCCAGAAGTGCCTCAGTTGGTACCAATATCAGGCCTAATTCTATCAAGATTCATGCCATAGGAATTCCTTTACTTACTACTGGCAGAGCTTGCTCAGACTGGGTGCCTGCAAAATACAAGGTGGGGGAGGTACAGCAGTGATGGCCTTTCCTTCCAGAGATGAAGATAGGGGCAACCACCCAACATGTAGAATAAGTGGGAGTAATCCCCTTCTCTGTGACTTTCCAACCCACATCTCTCATATACCAGGAGAATAGCATAACCCCAAAAATGGGAGAGAATGAGGGGATGGAATACCCTAAACCCTTCCTGTTAAAAGTCGTTCCAATTTGTGAGGCATAATTAAACATTCATTAGTGAAAGAGAGAAAATGAGCATGGCTTCATTCATCAATAGTAAAAACACTTGCCCTAGAGAGGACACCTGGATTCTATTTCCTTCCACTGACTTGAACACTATCTGAAAACTCAGAATAGCCTGACCTGGTGGTTTAGAGGTGGAAGATGTGGGTTCCAATCCCTTCAGTCACTTGAACGTGACTATCTCACACCTTGGGTGTGTGCTATAACCGCTATGCAACTGGATAATAGCTACAACCGCTGCCATCAGACAAGGAAGCGCCAGATCCAGAATCTTACTCCAAGATAGGGTTCGAGTCATCCTATGAAGAAGGAAGCCAAGAGTTAGGCTTATAAGTGCCAGAAAGGCACAAGGTTTAAAGATACACCTCCATCTTTCATATTTTCTATTGGCTATCTTAGGCAGTTCCCCATTCACCAGACTAGCTTTTGAGGATCCATTTGTTACTGCCTCGTTCTTCCCCACTGGCCAGATTCTGCTAGGTAGTTTGGCTCTGGCACATGTACACACTGTAACATGCAATTTATCTTTGTGATTTTAGTCCTTGCTACCAGTGCTATCTCATGATGGTATCAACATCTGTATCATGCAAGTGTGGACATGAGTCACTATACTGATACCAACATTTCTTGTGGTGCATAGATGTGCACAAGCAGTCCTATTTTTTTTTAACTTCATGTCTCCTCTTCAATTAATACTGGTGCACCCTACGCTTTATAACCAAAGCTGTCAACAAGAATGTCAGAAACAGATGAGTCTTCATTTCAGGCCTAGACTACACAAACAAATACAGAAAACAAGGTCATGGGTATATCCTGTAAGAAAAACGTTCAAAACTAACAGAAATTATGGAGCCCTTACAAAGCACCACTGAAAACAAAAACTCGGCATTCTAGAATTAGCGGCAAAAACAATGGACACAGTGGCCTGAATTTACAGTGTCCAGAAAAATGGGGTTTGACACTACTGTAATGTGCTGTGTTGTAAACAACAGCAAGTGAATCAGAGGCTATTCTCCTTGTTTTATGCACTAAATGCAAAGGGGCAAATGTTACTCAGTTACACACACACAGTTCAGCTAACTGCAACCAAGTCGCCTGACTGTTGAACTATGTTTTGCACACTTATCTCATCTCTACAAGAACCCATGTAATACAGAAAGATGTCATTGTTTCCAGGAGCATGTATACATTACTGTTGCAGGTATTGAAAATGAAGCAATTTTAAAGTGTTTGGAGTACATCACAGTTTTCAGCATGAAAGAGTCAAGAATTAACACTAGGTACCATGCCCCTTTGTATCTGAAATATGGCAGTTCTTCTGTATTCCAAGCATTGAAACACACTGGAGCATCTGATATGCCAGAGCATGGTAACTGTTTGTAAATGATTACTTTTTAATAGGAAACCCTGTACATGTTAAAATATGATATTCTCCCTTAATCCTATGCAACTAGAGAGATCTTATGCAGCTTGTGAAGGTACTAGTACCTCTGGAAAACAGATGTGCTAAGCAATCCGCTAAAAGCAAGTATATATTGGAATTTATTTGTTTATATATAAAGGACCCATCCCATGATAGTGTCTGGGATTCTGTAGAACAAATAAAAATTAAGCTGGGCTCAAAACTCAGAGAAATAAACCATAACTATAAAACCAGGGGAAAGGAAAACTACTCCAAAGAGACATTTGCTTGTCTTCAGATGCTGGACCATGTTAGTGGTCAATCATGATGTCATCCCTAGAAGTAATACCTTTCAGTTAAAATATAGAGCTAAGCTAAAAATATGTGAGCAAAAAGGGGAAATTCTAACAGAACTAATTTACTGCAATAAAAGCCAAGGTACAGGGCAAGTACAGCTGAAAAAATATAAAGTATATGAATACTGAATGAAATGGGAGTGGATATGCTATAGTACTCTGCCTACAATATTTCAGCTGAGCTACAGATCATATTCTATTTTTTGTTAATAACATGAAAGCAATAAGAAAACAAGAAGGGGAATGCAGCCCAAATGCCTTGTGAAGGGGACAACTAGTGGAATATAAGTCCATCAAACACAGCATACTTGTATTCTATCACTGTCCTCTATTCCATATTTTATTTATAACACATCAGGGTTTTAGTCCTTTTTAAAATTTTGATGACTTAGATGAATAATGATAAGTAGGCTGTCTAAATATGGAGCTACGACTAAGAAATGCCTCTGAGGTCTGCAGAGAGAGGACAATACAGAGAAATAAATTTTATTTTTAAAAGGCTCAAAGACCAGGACACACAGTCTAACACCATTTTAATTGTGTATCACCTCCTGTTTTGCTCTCTTTCTCTTGATAATTAAGCTATTTTATCTGAATCACCCAGTGTGAGCTTGTCATCTCTATCTGCCTCTCTTTTTATCCCTCCAGGTTAAGCTCAGTATCAGCTGCAAGCGCAACACATGGAATTTTTCATGTTTGCTCACTGTGGACAACTTTCACCACTCCCTGCACTGTGACTTCTTGTCTATACATATTTCCAAGGTCTCCACTGAAGCAACCCACCCCCTGAATCCAATCACTTTTGTAGGATGTTCAGATTTATTAGACCCAAGGAACAAGATTCCTCAGTTAGAGTTCAAGCCCAAGATTTCTGGCTGTTTCATTTTGAGTTGTAATGTTGATCCATTTAATAGCAGTGGGAAAGTTGTAATGAATATGAGTAGTAGAAAAATTCAATCAGATCCTCCACTACACTAGTGATCTCAAAAAAATGTAAATACAACTGAATAAATGGGGGGGAGCAATACAAAAAGTTGCAAACTGGCAATGGATGGCTAATAAATAATCAGTAAGATCTGGCCTAATTCAGTTCAGACACTAGGAACGATCAGTCCCTACTTGGAACTCTGGTATCAAATTTGGAAAATAGGTTAATACATGTAGTTAAAAATAATGTGTTCAAAGTCTTTCTTGCTCATTTAGAATTTTGAAAAGTTTGGGCTAAATCATGTAACAAGCATTGAATTAATGCGGAAGCACTATATAAAAACATATTATCCCAGTCATCACTGTCGTCTCCTCCTTAACAGATGCTTCAGATTGGTATGTTGAAAATTAAGTCAAAATCCTGCCATTTTGTATTACACCTTCACGATTAATATTATGCCTTTTTTCAAATATCAATATCTATCCAAATGTGTACTTCAAATTTTGATCACTGGGTTTGCCTAACAAAATAGATGATGCACTTCAGAAAAGCAAGGGTTCTCATGTCCTATAAGAATGGGACTGGGAAACAGGTTCTTTTGCAGGGAGAAGGGGACAGGGAGAAGGGAAGGAAAAGAGAAAGCTGGACAAGAGGGGATAAAGGGACTGGGATAAGGAGCCAGCCAGGAAGGAGACTAAGACCACAACAAGTTGGGAGGGACAGAGAGGAATTGGTCAAGCTTGAGGAAGAGAAGCAGAAGAGTCTTTATGCCCAATGATGCTCTGCAGAGCCAAGATTCCAGAATCTCAGCATTGTTCAGATGTCAGCAGTTACCTATGAAACCTACTGGCAAAATCTGTGCGTCATTCCCCTGCTCCACAGAGAATGCAATTCTCTCCTGCAACTTGCAGCTCCCCTTAGATCAAGTGATAGAAGGTTGCATGGTGGATCTGACCCCACTAATAAATCACCCACAAGACAGTGGATCTTCTGGGCTTTGGCATGGTTTTCCAAAATTACACACACACACAAAAAGTTGTTAAAGGAACAGAATTTAGGTTGCAAAATCAAGTATGCAACTGTTAGGAGAAGTGAGAATTGAGTTTAGCTATGCAACTTTAGCTTACCCACTTAAGTTACATGTATGCCTTATTTTACCATCTTTACTTACATGATCACATACATTCCCCACCCCACTCCCAGATCCCCTTCCCCATTCAGGGCACAGAGTGGACCAGGTATGTTTTGTGAAAAAGACTGCTGGCTATAGGAACCCTACCTGATCTGTAGCAGAAGTTGTTAAGTCAGAAGTGAATGAGGGAGGCAAGTGCATTAAGGCAAAAGGATGATTTCATTGTTACGTTAGTTGAAGGCTACCCTGGCCTCCTAGATTCTTTTGCTGCCTTGGCTGTAGAAGTCCTACTTGATGCTAGGCAAGTGACTAAAAATTTTTCACAGATCACTCACAGGTGCTTCCTAATAATGTCTTCAGAGCAAGGTGTAAATACACTGAAGGCCTACAATCAGGCTTTAAATAATGACGAGAAAGCAAAATATTTAATATTTTGTATATATGAGCTGAACACTGCCCATCCTGTGCGCTGAATGAGGCATGGTCTTACAGGAAAAAAAATGTGATCATGTAGCCAAAAATGCTATCATATAAAGGAGATAAATCAAGGTTGCAACTTTCATTTTGGTATTTTCTAACTTTTGAGTTTGCAACTTAGCAACTTTAATAATGTTCTTTTAATGTAGCTTTCTGGGCTTAATAATACAAAATATGCCTACTTAATTGGTTTGCTTGCCAGAGAACAATTGATGGATTAATGGCACACGCAGTTGTGGAAAGCCCATGGCACACCATCTATGCTGACTGCTAGTCTATTTACAATAGTTAACAGGTGTGAATTGCTGTTTATTAGCATTAATTTCCCATTGTGCAACCATTTGTTCAGGCTCTTTTCATTTACTACTGTTATACTAAGCAATCAAACCTTTTTTCAGTGGGCTTGATCAAAAGTCCATTGAAGACAATGGGAGCTTTTACACTGATTTCAATGGACTTTGCAATCAGTAATGGCTATATTTTGTTACACTTTAGACCACAATTCAGCAAGATAATCTGGCACATGCATAACTCTTAGTATGCAAGTAGTCCTTTGGAAACTAACGGTACGGTATTATTATTATTCCTGAAGCTAAGCCTCTGCTTAAATATATTGTTGAATCAGTCTACCTTCACTGACAACAAAGGGAGGAGACATCAATGGCAATAGCCAAAGATAGAAGTTGCATATATCACTGGATACTAGTGCTAGTTAGATACAGAAACAAGTAGGAAGGAGGTGGGAGGATGTTAATGTGTTAATTTGCTAGGTTAAGATCACAACTTCTAGATCTGTGCCATTCCAAGAGAAAGAGGTTCTACTTCCAGCCTGTAGAAAGTTCTTATTATTCTCTCCCCCTCCCGCCCCCACGTCCATCAGTGCTCCAGAGGACAATAATGCTTGTTCACAAGGTTTCTAGCAAGCAATATGTCAAGGCTCACTCACAGGGGAGAGGTTACACAGCTCAATACGAGAAGCATCTTGCAAATGACCTCTGATATACCAGTTGTATCTTGTGTATTGTACAGAAGTACAAGATAGCATTTAACTCAAGCTCATTACCACCAACCTCTTTGCCAATGGTAAATGCACTCTAGTTTACATAGCAGGACACAGTGTACACTACAAAAGTAAATTCTCTTTTTTCAGTGATTCTGGTCGTGTTCAATATAGAATCAATCCTGCAAAGCTTAACCTGCATGAATAATCCCGTGTTGTTTTCAGTTGTGTTCTCATTTATAGACTATTCACTGCATAAGGGCCTCCAAATTTTTATTCCTATTCTTATATTCAGAAAAGCACACAACCTTTTGGGCGCCCCTTAATATCAAAGCTCACAGGCTCTTATACAGAGATTCTGTTACCATAAAATGCTAAATTTTTTTCTGGAGCGGTTTGACCTATCTCTGGCATGGTAACCTCTACTTCTTCAAATTTGCAAAAGTTAGCTATTTTTTGATTTACCACCTTTCTGGTGTTATCAACTGCCTTTTGTTATCTGGCATACTTCCAAACTCATCTGGATAGTAGCACGGACCAAGTGATCTTGGCATCTGGAAGCATGTCTCAAAAAAGGTAAATCCTTTTTTTTTTACTGAGATTATCAGTTCAAGCTTCCAATACTCCAAATCATTTCCTCCTGCACAAAGACACCCAGATGACCTGATGTGTTTTCTTCATTGTGTTATGTTTGACCTCACTGTTTTACAACCAGCGTTTTCTATCTACAGCGGTGATTGGAAATGGCTTTGATGGCATGATATCTGAGAATTAGCAAGTTACAGGATAGGACAAATGAGACAATCTGATCCTCACTAATGCCTCTTGGACAGCCAAATTAGAAACAAAATATCCCAATTACCTCTGAGCAATACTAAAATACCGGATTATTCACAAAACCTTCCTGTCCAATTAAAAAATGAAGTTCATCTGCTGTCTCTTTATAGGATTCTACTGTTAGCATATCTGTGGCCACACAGTGACTGCAGTTGATAGTATCAAATGAAGCAGTGTGTTGCCCCTGTGAGTAAGTTAGTCTGTAAGGTGTCACCCCACCTACCTGACTTTAGGTCAACACAGCTAACCACTTATCTGACTACAACACTGATTTTGCAGACAAATGTATTCATATGAGGATATACATATTGTTGCCATCTTAAGAAAAATAATTTATATTTTGTTATAGTAATCACCCTTTGACATACTGGGCATGTCTACACATGCATATTAATGCAATGCAATAAACCCCAGCGCATATCACGCCAGAGCTTATTGCTCCAGACCATGTGCACTTGAAACTGCAGCACATTGAGCTGGGTTAGAGCAGCAGCCCTGGCTGGAAGGAGGCCGGGGGACGGAAGGGGTTAGTCCCCATGTCGCTCAGTGTGCTGCAGAGGGGCTAGCTGGGGCCCAAGGTTGTTCCAGTGTGGCTCTAGCTCACAGGCAGCCCCCGCAGTGAAGCACCCTTGTGCCCCAGCCAGCAGCAGCAGCATCTACACAGTAGTGCTGCAGAGTAAAAAGTACTGTATTTATAAGAACTACCCTGCTGCACAGGTTATTAGTTTACTCCAGCCTAATTTAAGCCCTGCGTGTGTAGATGCTGAGATGTTTACTGCAGAGCTAATTAGTCTGCTCTTCAGTAAACATCTCATGTAGCTGGACCCATTGATAGAACACTGCCCTCCTCATCAAACCCTAGAGAATCTGCAAGCATTTCATCTTACATCGAATCATAGGAAAGTAAGACTGGAAGGGCAAGGTCATCTAGTCCAGCCCTTCCTCAAGCAGAAGCTTCCCTGACTAAATCATCTGTCCAACCTGCTCTTGAAAACTTCCAAGGATGGAAATACCACAACTTCTCTAGGTGGCCTGTTCCAGTGTTTGATAACTCTCATAGAAAGTTCCTCCTAATTTCCAACCTAAATTTCCTCTGCTACAGCTTGAGTCCATTGCTCCTAGTCATGTCCCCTATGACCACAGAGAAAAGCCCATATCCATTCTTTCTGTAATTGCCTTTGAAAACTGTCATTAAATCTCTCCTCAGTCTTCTCTTCTCCAGACTAAATAATTCTGATTCTTTCAGCATTTCTTCATAAGTCTTGTTTCCCAATCCTCTAAACATTTTTGTCTGCTTCTTTCCAAACTGTCCATATACTTCTTAAAATATGGGGCTCATAACTGGACACAGGACTGCAGGTAAGACCTCACAAGTGTTGAATAGTAAAAGAACTGCTTCTCTTGATTTGCAAGTTACACTCCAATTAATACAACTCAGTATGCTGTTGGGTTTATTTGAAACAAAGTATGTTGCTCATATGCACTAAGGCTGTGCAAAGCTTCGGTCGCCAATTCAATTCAGCAGAGATTCGGCCCAATTCGGCAGCCAAATTTCTGAATCCAAATCAAAACAGGAGACCCTTCAATCTCCCTGAATCACATCCGAACCCTCCTAATTGATTCAGAGAGATTCAAAGATTTGGACATAGGCACAGCTTTATATGTTTTTCTGCATACCTCAAGGTACCAGGAAGCTCGTTAACACTGAGATGCTGGGGGAGATGGAGCTTCACATGGGAGTGGGGGGGGAGGGGTCCCAGTGCACTGAGTGGTGGACCTGGAAGTGGACCAGAAGCATTTCCGGTCCACTTCTGGGTCCACCGTGGAGTGCATGGGGGACTCCCCCATCCCCTGGCTCAGCAACTGGTGCCTCCTGGGTCTAGGGGGCACCCAGGGTCCCCCTGTAGCCAATTGCCAAGCTGGGGGGGCACAGGGGGTTGTCCCTCATACACTCATCAGCAGAGCCAGAAGTGGACCAGAAGTACTTTTTAGAACCACTTCCAAGTCCACCGCCAAGCACGCAGGGGCCGGGGGGAGAGACGCGCTCCTGTGGGACACTCCATCCACCCCATCATCGCAGCATTCATGAGCCGCATGGTACCTTGAGGTATGTAGAAAAAGCATTTAAAGATGTGTCTATGCTGAATCTCTGATTCTCCAAATCAGAATCAAATCTTCAGATTCTGCCAAATCGAAATGGGACAGTGATCTGAATCAACAAACTGATCACTGTCTCCCAAATTGGGCAGAAGCCAAATTAAATACAGCTCACTTTGCACACCACCAATATGCACCTTATGGTTTACTGTAACCTCCAGGTCCTTCACTGCAGTAGTGCAACCTTGCCAGTCATCCCCAGTCTGTAGTTGTTCATGGAATTAGTCTAAGTGCAGAACTTTGCACTTATCCCTACTGAATCTCATCTCATTGATTGTGGATCATTTTTCCACTCTATCCAGGTCATTCTGGATCTTAGTCCTGCCCCTCTAACTCCTCCCAACTTTGTGTCATCCACAAATATGCGTAAGTTCTCTTATTCAAGCATTCTCTTACCACCTATCTTATGATTCTTCAAAGGTATCATACACATTCCTTAGAACAACATGCATCTTCACTTCTATAATGGTCTCCATTAAGCTTTAATCAGCAACCAAGAGAAATCACGCATTTCTTGTCCCAAAATAGGAAGTGCTGCTGGTAGACAGGGACTCTGTCATTCAAAAGAGATCATCAATCTTGGCGTATTAACTGACCTGCTGAGAGAAAATGAGCTTCTTTCTTGAGATTTCCCAATTCTGATGTGATCACCAACATCGATTTTTAGGTCACCAAACAAGCTTACCAAAAAAACACGATTTCCACTAGTAATGTGCACTCCAAGTAGTCAGAAGTTTCGTCAAGGTTGTTCACACTAATAACTCTATTATGCCAGTTGTCCTGCTCTTTAACCTGTTTTTCTTCTTGCAAGTGAAAAGTCTGCTATTCTTCTATGCCTTAAGCACACTTGGAACTACCGCGCTCTTGCATAATGAACATGCCTTCCGTTGCCAAGGTTCTAAAAACATTTGGGCACAGGTGTTGGTTCCTTGTCAGCCTCCAGGGCCAATAAATGGAATCTCTGCAATGTAAAATGAGACAATACATCCACAATGTCATTATGTTTTCCCAGAACATGCTTAGCTCTAAACTAAATGTGTTTCAAGCCTTATAACACCCTGTATTCATAAGGCTCATTACTGTTTTTAATTTTGCTTGCTGCTTATTTACTGTCTCCTCTCCTGCTTTACTGCCATAGTGAAACTGTTGTTAATTGATACCCCCAAATGGAAAGAGAGACAAAAAAGAGAGCAATTCCAGAAATGTTTGGTCTCTAACTAATCCCACCATGAGGTTTGCTGCTGCCAAGATGGCACCACATTAAAAGGTTAAAAGAACTTCTTCCAAATTTCTGTATCCTCTTTAATCTCTCTTGTCAATCTTGCAAAGTGGCTTTTTGGCAGTGGAATTGGCCATCTCTATCCTGTGACAAAATACTTTTGACAGAAGATAAGAACTTACAAGCAAAATTATGATGTCTCTCTAATGACTGCAGCTGCCTTAGCATTATTTTCATAGAAACAAAGACCTTTTGATGGATGATAAGTAGTGAAACTTTTCCCTTATATCAGAATCCCATATTCCCCCAAACAACAAGATTTTCAGCAGACACTCAGACTTTAAATTTACAGAGGAGACTCTCCGTGTGACTCTCTTCTAATTTCTGAATAATACTTCCCTAAAGACTCAGTGTCCCAGTGTCTGTGTGTAGCTCAGTGGCTTGACTCAGTTTTGTTATTGTTAATGAATCATCTTCTACTAATATTGAAGAATCGTTGCTGTTCCTTGAAAATCCTGCTGAATGTCCCTCAAGCTGCTTGCCTATTGCAATGCAACCTGTATCTGTCTTCATTGATAGTGCTGCTAGCCTACATCTGTCAGGCTACACAGATGCTCAGTTGCCCATGTCTCAGAGCACTTAAAGAAACCTGGTCTGTTCTCATACAGGATCTAATCTCCTGAAACTATAAAGCCTCCTAATGATCTAGGTGAAATGTGACCTAGGCGTAAGCTTTTCTTTATCTTGTATTGTAAATAAATGTTTCTAATATCGGTATTAATTTTAGTTTGCTATGAGTACGAAAAATAGAATAAAGCAGCAGAGATTGTCAAGCTGTATTGCGTGACAGCAGACATCAAATTAGGAAGGAAACTTTGTGGGCAAAGAAGAAAAAGTACAAAGAGAATAAACTAGCATACAAATATTTCACGTTCTAATAAAAACAAGACATTTTAAAACTGGCCGTTTTAGGCTGGAAGACAAAGAACAAAAGACCTATTTTCATGGTATATATGAAAATATATATACACACATATATTGATTGTATAAAAATACCATGTTGTTTGCAGCATGCTGTTGGTTATTCTTACTTTTACATGTATAGCAGTTTGCTTATATAGCTATTCTCGATATAGTTTGTGTTTTATTAATAAATAATACTACTGCATTTCTGTTGCATAGCATTACTATCTGAATGTACTCCATTCTAAGGCTGACAAAGGCTTAAAATTTAACTGTGCATACAGTATCACTTGTAAAGCAAAATAATAATTTTATCCCATTTTATAGGAAAATGAGGAAGTTGAGGCACAAAGAGGTTATTTGACTTACCAAGATCATAGCATACAGAGCTACAAACAAAACCCAGACCACATTCCTAGTCCTGTCCAGTACCCCCACTCCAGCACAATCATTATAAATGAATAGTAAATATTACAGTTGAACATGACTTGAACACAAAGACAGGTATACTGAAAAAGAGAGTTTAAAGAAACCTCTTCAAATTTCTTCTTTGAAACCTGTAAGTTTGGAATAGGCGGAACTGTAGGTTTTTCTGATCTGAGAGAAATTTCAATTATTTTCCATTTGTTTTTTGTCTCATTTTGGCACACAACCAAACAATTCTCTTTGACATGAAGGAAAATAAAAAGGTTCCAGGCATATGCACACTGCTTCAAATTAAAGGGTGCCCGTATACATGCAGGGGGCCGCTCCAATGTGCTGTAAGTACAGTGTGTCGGAGCAGACTCAATTAATCGAATCTGGTGGAGTGTGCTCATTTAATGAGCTTCCGTTAAAGCGTCCCTGCTGCCATTTTGAAGCATGGGGATGCTGATACACGAGATGTGGGAGGTGCTTTAATTAGAAGCACCATCCACCTTGGAGCACATGTAAAAATGCCCAAAAGCACCAGTTTCCAGAGTGGCATGCTTTTATTCAACTACTGTGTTGAAGAATATATCCCCAAAGCCAATGAAACTGGCTAAAGAATGATCACCACAATGAAGAGTTATTCCTCAGTAGTGAAAAGCTAATGTAGGGCTGTCACGTCACTCCCACTCCCCACTGCTTGTATAGCAGGAAAAGTGGGAAGTGACCAGGCTATCCCCATGCTACACCAATCCTCTGCGGCAGCTTCAACACTTGACAGTTTTGGTAACTGAATTAAATTCATTGTTACCAATCCTGGAAGTGTGAAGATTATTATGCATATATCCCTCCCAAAATAAGACTGGTACAGGTAACCTAAGGAATTCTGTTTAATGGATCCTTCCTTCTTTCCTTGTATATGTGGCAATAACAGTTTTCCTAGTTCTCACAAATAAGACAGGTTTGATCCCTCTCATAGGAGCTCTTACTAGAGAAACCACACCAGATGATGCCTCACTGTATGAAGCACTGTACACTGGGCTTCTCTTCATGGCAAAGTTGACTCAAATGTCATTCCTAACTCACATCTCACCCCCACAGCGATGCTTTTAACTTGAGCAGGCCTCCCCATCAGGGGGTACAGGCTACAACTTCAGGTAGCACAACTAATCATCTGATAGATATTAACTCAGATGCGTGGAAGTCAAGTTCATTCTGCAGTTAAAACATAGCGATTGTCAGAGCACATAGTCAGACTGTGATATGAAAGCTGGAACTGGGACTGTGAATATATCTCCACTCTTAGAAGGCAGCACATTTCAATTCATGAGGAACCGGGTAGGATTCAAACTGAAGGTTTGCAAGTGAAAGGCTCTATAGCATATTAACAGTGACCCAGGGCATGTACCTTCCCCCCATAAGCATTCATGATTTTTTAAAATCTTCACAACCTGGGCCTTTCTTGCCAAATCTTCCATATGTTGCTATCCATTTAAAACACTCTCTCCTGACACCTCAGCCTTCAGAACAACTATGGGACTGGGGAGTGGAAATGCTATTATGCTTTATTCTATACAGGGAGTCATCCCATGTGCTTGGGAGACAGCTCTTATAGTACTGTCTGGCTCTGTTAAATGCATTAAACCCCTCATATGCCACGTTCCCATTAAGAAACCATGCAACAATATGGGTACAATTTGCTTCTTATGTTAGAAAACTGGACTGTGTTTCAGTTCTATCTGATACGATTTGGGCAAGCACTCAGTTACCTTAACTTTGAAACAGGTGATCAACAACAATCTCCCCTCCCCTAACGTAGACAACATTATGATAATAACCTATGATAATAAAGATTATGAATAGCCCAGAAACATTAATCTCAGATAGTGGAAGAGCTGGATGAGAATTCAGTCTCAGGGTTGCAGGTAAGTACAGTTTTCTCTAGGATATAGGGTGCAGTTTATGAAATAATCACTTTATTTCCTAAAACTGACTTGAAACTCACTGGTATTTTCCATGTCCCTATGAGATGACCTGCAGGAAGGGCCAAAATTGCATCACTGTGATAAATACTGTAAACTGGGGTTGTCATTAAGCTGCTCGTATACAATGCAAAGGAATCTGCTCTGCACTGAGGTTATTCCAGAATTGAGATAGTCTAAGTCATTTTTGCATAAGCACAGCTTGACTTGTACTATGTGCAGATAACCGCTACTTAGGATTGCAAAGTTCCATGCCAACAAAAACTTAGCCAGCAAAATGACACAGTAAAACAAATACAATCAACTAATAACAACAAAAAATGCTATATGGTTACCCCATTTCCTTTACAAGAAAACAATCAATTTAACAAAGAAACAAAATCAATGAAATATCATCCATTCCCCAGCCACCACTTGCTTTCTTCCCTGAACTCTGGATCTTTTCATTCTGTCATGTAACACATAAATGACAACCAAAAGGTCAGGAACAATGGTCACACCTCTCTTCTTCTCCCCTCCCTCAGGAGTGAGACCAATGAAAAAGATTTCTGAGGGTAAGTGCATACAAATCACATGTACTTGGCTGTCTCAGGGAATTTTCAATTTGAATCTTATTGATAAAATGAACAAATGCTGAAAATGTCCTATAAACAGAATGCACAATGGACTGTTGATACGGTGTTTATCCTTAACCAGCAAGATAGGCTGATTTCACTTTAGGCTTCACCACTCAGCAATCATTGTGCTCTTTTCATACAGCCAAGATAACTAGTGTATCTCACAATAGCATGTATTGTATGCAGACAGAATAAATGACAGTTTAGGGCTGATACAATTTTTATCTTCATGAGTGAGGAAGTTAACTTGTAAGTAGCACAGTTGTGATTTCTGCTTCTTAGCAAAGATAAACGTCATCTCAGACCCACAACATCATGTATTTTCTACACATACGTAAGCACATGCGCAGATACTTTCTTTATACATGTGTGCACAGAAATCCAATTGGTTGCTCTTTATTTGAGCTCTATTTCTCTTACCTAAAGCATATTTTTAGTATAATTTGAAATGCTTGCTACTGAATTTCTCTATCTACAGTTACCTTGCAACACTGAGATGCCTGAGTATTTTCCTCTACCTAAACCCCTGTTGTTTCTCAGTTTTTAATGCCATTATATAGCAACTAAATACTAAACGGTGACTGTTTTTTTGGTAGCCACTGTATTTGACATAATTCAATATTGCAACAACTGTATCAGCTCCAGGTAGCAGGAGACCAATAGAATTTAAATCCCGTGGAAATCCTCTCTTCCAAGTGAAATGAGGTTTAGGATTTTAATTTTTTTAAAAGAAGAAAATGTAGGACTGCAATGGTATAAACAGTAAACTTTCTTTTTTTGCAGAATGAGCAAAAAAAACCCCAAACCGCAAAATCAATATCTTCATCAGTCATTTTTCACTATAAAGAAAAGAAATTTGAGTAGTACCTTATTTCTGAAAAATCAGTATTGCGTTGTTTTTCCTTTTAATTATGTAGCTTCAAGAAAATATTGTTAAAATTAACTGATAAGAACAGCAATCTTTTTAAAAAGTGATACAACGTTATAAAGCCTTCCTAAAGGAATACAGTGCATGGTGCCTTTTATACAAGACCAGCTGTACGTACTGGTTGTTCACAGGTTTTAATTCCTATTCTATTGAAATGAATGGAAGTTTATTCATCAGCTTCAGTGGGAGTAAGATCTGTCCCTTTAAGATATCTTTACAAAAATTATGGAAAATAATAAACTTAGGAAGGATGTGAAAAACAGTTCTAGTAGCAAGGTTAATGTTTTTAAAGAAATCTCCACTGTAATGCCAGTATATTGACAAAATCACAGACCACACTACTAACAATAGTCAAATAGCAAGAAGCAAGGCATGCAAGGATTTTAATACCACATTTTCAGTTATTACTATAAAATTGTAATTAGGTAGTAAATTACAATGTTAATATTCACTTTGAACAAATAAGTGTTTGTAGTAGTAGAATTGGGCATTATTATGGTAGCATAGGGACCTATTCACCAAGCAAGGCATAGACTTTCTTCATAAAAGTTACTCTCTCCATTTTGTAGAGTTTGTTCTTATAAACTTTACTTGCATGAAAGATTATCTTTTTACATGTAGTATTTGCTGAAGCCATCTTTGCCCAGATAGAAATCTATATTTCCCTGGTATCACAATCTGGTATCAGAAACTATTATTTCCCAAAAAAAGTGGAAAGGTATTTTTTTTAATTATACTAAAAACCCAAACAGGTAATTCCTATAGGAACTCCAGCCTGAAAAGAAGAATTTCCAACACTATAGTAATTGTGGGAAACAATGTACACATCAGCGATGCCTCAGTCACTGCATATATGCAACTAGTGACTGAAGAAGAAGCTCCTGCATCCACTGGGAATTGCCCTACTCCAATGTTGGAAAGTCCCCATTTCTAGTAGCGCACAAAGAAGAGGCAGCAGATGAATATCACACCTAAATACAGAAATCTCTTTTTTGTCAATGGCACAGGACTGAAGCTTGTCTTTTTGGACCTTCACCTAGTAATCCTACATTTGGCGGCAAGAGGAGGAAACATCTCTGGGACAGGCTGATTTTAAAACTTTGGTGATTGATTAAATCTGCTCAAGAGTTTGGAACATTAAAATAAGTCCCAGGAGAGATGGATTAGTGGGCAGAAGGCAGGTAAAGCTGCCAAAGGTTCATGATAAGTTCATTTATCACATGGGCCGGCAATTTATCACATGCCTCTCCAATTTTTCATATAGCCACCATTTATAGGAAGATGAAAGCCATGTGAAAAATTAGAGAGCCATGTGATGAATTAATTTGTGACTTGTGATTTTTAATGAATTAATCACATATCCATGCAATTTAATACATGCTTATAATCACATCTACACCTCTCAAGTTGTCCTGTATTTGTTCCTTGACAACACATGACAAAGACTCAAGGAAAACCAAGAATCTATTCAGACAGGACACTTAAAATGTGGATTTGATTAAATAGCGTAAACAACTCTTTCATCTCAGTTTCACAATTCTTTATTTCTGATTAAATAATTGTAACCCTAGGAGTGAAGAGAAGCCCAATTTGTGTGGCAAGTAGGTAATTTTGTGAAAAAGTGATGTCCGTCAAAGCAATACAATCATCTCACCTATCCATCTCCCTAGGATTTAATATTCCAAACACCTGAATCCTTTATAATTTAAAACACTTTGTCAGAGATCTATTCCTCATCTTCCCTTTTTAACCCACTCTCAGCCTCGATTTCTTCTTCCAGAAAGGCAAGTGTGATTCAGTCCCTTCCTAGTAACAGTTTCCCTGTTTGAAGTCTGAAATTTTTCATGCAGCACTGCAATTATAGTTTGGTAAGGCAAATGTCTCCTCTATAGACCTGTTCTTTTTTTTGTTGTTGTTTTTAAAATGGTAACACTGTGCAATGACTGGTACTAATTGCACTATAACAACCACAGTATGTAACTAAGACTACTACATCACCAATTGGAAACAAAATCATATAAGCTAAGTGTTTAACTAGTTTGGATAAGATCCATTATTTTCATTAATGGATCTCATTTTTATTTTATTGGTTTTTTTTACTATCAGATTAAAAGCACATTTTTTATGGTTTTTCCTAATGCAATCTTGTGTGATATGTTCAGAATGAATGGAATAGTTATTGTTTTAATTATTTTTTCATTTTGTTTTTTATCTTGTTTCTGTTTCTGTTATTTACAACATTTAAGTTTACTATCATACCATTTATTTCGTAGTATGTGTGCATCTGTGTCTGCATATACGGTAAACATATATTTTATTTATATATGTACATAAATATATACCCCCACATATACATATGCAATTATACAATATATTATAAAAAGTATTCTTTCGGAAGATAATAGGTCTACATAATAAAAAGTGACTGCACTGTTATATAAGCTTTATCTGTATTTACATAGTTTGAATCATACTTCCTTCCACTTCAGGTACACACGGAGAAATTAAACCCACATTATGAAGTGGGATAAAAAGTTGAGCTACTTCTAACTTACTGTGCTTTAAAAATAGTAAAAATCCATCTTTAAATGTTTGGATCAAATTCCCGTAGACCTCAATATACAATATCAAAAAGACATGGAGGTCACTTCTGGGAGGTAAAAGTAGCTTGCAAAATTAGATATGGAAAATCTTGAAATCCAGGCCCTGTTGTGAAATCTTGTTTCCAGTGAAACTCATTATAGCATTGTGATTAATATCAATTGGAACAGGTCTTCACCATCATTTCACAATATAGAACATAGCCAATATTAAACTCATGCCACACTTGACTGTAATCCAGAGCCGTCCCTTGTGGAGGGGGCAAATCAGGGCGACCGCCCCAGGCCCCATGTTTTGGGGGAGCCCCGCAGACAGTGCTGTACAGGCCCCGTAGACAGCGTCATTGGCACATACCAAGGGTGCCACCACTCCTTGCAGCTACCGCACACCAGCAGCTTCGCACTCCAGCTGTTCGCCTTCTGCCCCCTCGTCCCTGCTCCATGCTGCAGCCACTTACCACCCCCCTGCACAGGCCGATATACCCCGGGCCCTGCAAACCCCTAGGGTCAGCTCTGCTATAGTCAGTCACATATTTGTTTATGTAACTATAAGTTATTCTATAGTGTTTTTCACACCAAATTCTGAAAAGATGTTCTACAGAGTACCCCTGAAAAATGTGAATATGCAAGCCTGCCACATAGGGTACAAATCCTGCAGGCATATAGTTAATAGCAAGAAAAAACTTTTGTGTAGATAATATTGGAAATTCCTGATCAATAGGGAGAAAAAAAACATGCTCCAACACTGAAGGTAGAACAGATACAATTAACAAACTAAAAATGGAGCGAAGCTAATCTTCATCATCTGAGGACCTGGCCCAAACTGCATAGGCTGCTATATCACATTTTCAAGTTATCTTTTTATTTATTCCTTACCCCAGTGAACTGAGAAAAATACTGCATATTTTGTAGAAATACCTGTATGATAAAAATGTTAAAAACTATTATCCACAGATCTCTGAATGCCTGCATCATTCAGCATTATTCTGAAAAACCAAAAAACGACAAGCACAAGGGATACAGGAAAATAATTAACAATTGCATTAACTAAAATCAGCACAATTGAATATATTATGAGTATGTGTCAGACAGAAAACAACAGCGATTATCAAGCATACTCTCAGATCGACACTTCCCTGGGTTTGACTTTCATAATAACCTGCCAGAGAAAACAAGCAGCAAAGTCAGGAATATTAGTTAGACCAGTATATTTATATTGCTGACCATTTTGATGGCCATCCACCATGATTCTTAAATAACACATCATGGTACAGTAGAACCTGGACCATTTACACCCAAGTGTTTCTGAACCAATTCATTCATTGTAGGTAACTGAGCGAAGGGCAAGCCACCAAGCTATTTGCTAAAGCTGTTACTTCAACAGGCACAGCTTCCCCACTCAGCTGGAGCACATCAGCTATCCCACACAGCGGAGCAAAGAAAAGGGGATCTTTGAAATACAAGCCACAGCTATCAACTCAGCAAGCCAGTGCAGCTGTTGCCCATAACTTTCTATAACCCCCAGCTGGTTCCCAAACTCTCATGAACTATCCAGGCCTTAGTATACTTCTAATTGTGTAATTGTTATGCTTGTTACCCTAAATCAGCATACGTGTCCAACTTCATAAGGCTTGTTTAAACTTCCGAGATCTCTGCTATAAAGATATCAATAAGGCCTAGTCTTCATGTTCTCTTACCCACCTTTATCACTCTTATTACAGCATGGCTAGGATCCTTATATGGAAACCACTCCAGAAACCAAACCTATCCAGCCATTTGTTTTCCATAAATATCATTCAGACATTCTTTAATAGACTTGCTTATGAGGGAGTGGCTCCAGTTTCATGGGCAAAGTGGTCTATATAGACTATTGGCTTCACAATATTATAAGCCTGATTTATTTTTAACTGGTGACTTCATCCCAATAAAATGTCCATCTATTACCTCCAAAATGTTACCAGTGAATGTTTAAAGTTGCAGATAATTCTGTCTCAAAAAGACTACTGTTTGGAAGAATACCAAGATGTATGGTGCTAGCTTACTAAGGAACTAGGGGCTAAGGTATCATAAGCAAGATGGCATTTCATGGAGGCTTTGTGATAAATAATAAAACAGATAAGTACAGTTCATGAAGGTGGGATTTTCAATCCCATCAGAGTTGACCGAGTGAACATTACTCAGTTAGGGTAATAATGACTGCTTTAGGATCTCCCTCCCAAAGCATCTACTGCACCTATAGCTTAGAGGGAGCTAATAAAATTTTGTGAAAGTCCTTGTGGCCTCAACTTGGAGGCTACAAATCAGCCTAAAAGCATAGTACTTGTTGCAGTGTGGTAGTAATAAACAATGAGAAGATCTCATCCCACTAAAAAGTAGGAAAGGGATTGAATTAATAGGGGTGGAAGAGTAATACTTATCATTATCTCGATGCTAGATAAAATCCCTGGGGTGTGTACAGTCACTTGCTGTAACTGGTGAATGTAGACCAGGAGTGGTGTGTGCAGCAGTTAATCACCACCAGGAGCACTATGTGCAGCCATCTGTTGTGCCTGGGAGCTGCACCGATCAGAGGGAACTAGGAGGTCTGAAGGGGCGTTGGCAGGTCCGCGGAGGGATGCCCAGTCAAGGGGAGGGTGAAAATAGCATAGTCCCAGAGCTAGGGAAAGTGGCTGGGCTTTCCTAGTCCCAGGACTGGGTAGCAAAGACGTACAGGTGTTTGCAAGATCAAGTAAACCCCTTCATAGACCTCAGGCTAAGTTAGTGCATCAACTCAGGTGAACTAACTTAGATTGAGCATGCCATTTTTTGGTCAATTTAGGCTCTCAACTCACCTATACAATCAGGCATTTAGAGCAACTTCACCTTAGTTAGGTCAATCTAAATGTAATGCCCGTACATCCCCTCAGACTACGGGTAATGCCCCATTCCTCTCTAATTCTGGATGTATAATAAAACACAGATTTACTGTACTTAGGGTAAAAAACACAAATAGCAAACATTCTCTGTAGCTTTAAGCATTATTTATATCCCAGGGGAGATAATTTGCAGACTGTCTGGGAACTATTTTTTTCCAATATAGCCATAATTGCATAGACAGAAAATAAACACAAATTTACGTGGTTTCATCTACCAAAATCTCTGCCTCTCAGGAGGGTAAATACAATTCAATGCACCTTTAGCAAAAATCATCCTCATAGGGATGAAAAGGAGGAGCTTTGCATACACAGGGTTATATAAACATTTATAAATACGTGTCTATGTAAGAGGCAGTCATTTTTGCTCCATCTTTTTCTGAGAAATGATGCAGTGAAACAAAGTGATCATGTTTTTGCATCCATTCAGATCTACAAGGAAAGCCCTCCTGCCTTCTTCTCGTTCTTGTAATGGAGTCAGGTGCAGAAAACCCTTTTTAATTGCCCCCCAGAGTAAAGCACCCATATAGGACAGACAAGCTGGCCAATGCTATAGATTTTGGAGTGGCGGGGGGGGAGATTTTGGGGGCACTTTGGCGAGAACACAAGTACAGTTTCAGGAATCTGGAAATTTTAATCTGGGCGAACTTTCTAAATAGGATGAGGACATGAGAGCTGCTGGATGCATTAGTATGAAGTGAAATGTAAGCTATACTTCTGAGTGAAGTATAAGCTATTTTACTACACAAAAAAATGAAGGTAAAACATACAGGAGTATGGAAAGCAAGTTGGGTGCACCACAATTCAGGGGATGTGACCTGTAATCATTTCAGAAGAAATGTACCTAAACAATTCAGCCTAAGGCAGGTATGCAAAATGGGGAACCTGTCTGAGTGGTTAATGTTTGACAAAGAACTGAAGTCAGGCACCTAGGCTTTGCCTGCCCTGCTTGGTACCCCAGTGCTGGGACCCAAACACACCATACCCACCTGAGTCCACAGGCACACTACAAAATTGAAAGTTCACCAATGAATTTGTCCCAACCTCCTTCTCAGCAGCTGAAGACCTGAGAGTACTCACTGATGTACTGCCAGGCATGAAACACGCCTGCAAGCTTAGGTGAGTTGCATATAAGCCAGACACACCTGGGGACCTCAGTGCTGCGACCCACCAATAAAGTGGTGTAGGCAGGCAAATCCTTAAAAGCTAGGAAATGCTAAAATTAAAGATACCAAAGCAATTTTAATTCAGCTGCATTATGCACATGTGTTATAGCTCAGTCTTTAATTAGATGACCACATATTTTTTCCACATTGGAGCATTTCCTCCAGGGTTTGTTTTATACAAAGAGCTTGTTGTGTATACTGTACACACACTGTAACTTCATGTACTACATATTTAATAGCAATTCTCATCTTCTAAGACATACCCATGGTTCGGTTGTTCATTAAGCAATTTTTAAAGAGTTTTATGACCCCATGAACAATAATTTTTTTGTGGAAGCAGACTGAATTGTATGCTGTGATAATTACACCAAACTAATTGTAGGTAAAATTAGCAAAGGGTCAGACCAATTTGGTTTCACAAGAAAATATATGCCTTGCTTACACCTTAAACGATCTCTAGCAAATTAATCAAGTAAAACTGAATCTCTTTAAATCAACATATATAATTTACTGTACACTTGCTGTGAAACGGAAAGTTTTTACATTGCTTTGAAAAATGGAAACTTACTAAATGTTTTCTGATTATCATTTTGGTATAAATTACCATTTAACCTAACCCCGGAGAATCATGCAATATGAGTCTTTTTCCCTTTACTAGTATATTAAAATGGTATTCAAATACAGCAAATACAGAGAAATACTGACAGTGTTAATACCCAAAGCACTATAGCAGTTTTTATTTCATTCTTTTCAACCAACTGTAGCCCCATCTCTGCATTTTTCTGTAATATTACAGCAGTTAGAGATACTTTAAACTCCTCATTCCTAGAAAGTAAAATTCATCTCATGGTGATAAAGGTCCTGCACACAACATGGGCTCCATAGTGGAGCTTTTGTGGGTAAAGGAGTTTCCTGTGGAGGGGACACAGGACAGAAAGGAATTCGGTTCTTCAGGCATGCAGCGTGGGAAAAGACTGTTTGCTAGCACTATATAGAAAAGCCTAAACGTAGGCTAAAGAAGAGGCCATGGACCACTACATGATATGCATCTCATGATGCCTCTGGTGCTCAAAAAATAGTCATCAATGGCTCATTGTATAATTAGGAGGCGATATCAAGTGGGGTTCTCCAGGGGCCTGCTCCGGATCCAATACCGTTTAACATTCTCATTAACGATCTAGTTCTGGGCTGGTCAACCTTCATCCTGCAGGTCAATTCTGGCCCACAGAGGTCCCCAGTGGGTCAGAAAACTTGGGAGTGGGGACCAGTGGAAGCTCCACATGCTGTCCAGCTTTGTCCAGCCATTGCAGTCAGGATCACACTTGCCACCCAAACATCTAGATGAGACCAGGCTACTTCCCCTACCCCTCTCATTGCCTGCACAGCCAGATCAGGGCCACTCTACAATGCCCACCCATGCGTGTGGATTGGGGCTGCTCCACCCTGCCCTTGCCCCCAGGCAGATGGGTCAAAGTCAGGCTGCACAACTTCACATGGCTGGATTAATACCAGCAGCCAGATCCAGCTTACAGATGGACCTTGTACCACTCCTAAAGCCCATATGGTAAAAAGGTTGGGCACCACTGATCTAGATGATGGGATCAAGTGCATGCTTAGCAAATTTGTAGATAATATGAAGTTGGGTGGAGTTGCAGATATTTGGAAGGGCTAGCCTAGAATCCAGAATGACCTAGATAAATAAAAAAAAACGGTTCAAAATTCAATCAGAGAGAAGAGAAGAAGAGATTCAATCAGAAGAAACAACAAGTTGGGACAGAATAGTTGGATGCACAAAATTGGACTTGGGAATGACTAGCTAAGCTACTGTACTGCAGAAAAGGACCTGGGGGTTGCAATGAACCATAAGCTGAATATGAGCTAATAATGTGCTCTTGCTGCAAAAAAACAACAGTATTCTGAATTGTATTAACAGAAACATTGCTTGCAAATCAAGGAAACCTGGAGTATTATGTCCAGTTTTGGAACTCTCACTTCAAGAAAGATGCGGACAGAGTAGAAAGAATCCAGAAGAGAGAGACAAAATGATTAGAGGTTTGAGATGCATGATTTATGAGGAAAGGCTGAAGGAATTAGGACTATTTACTCTGGAGAAGAGAAGACTAAGGGGGGATTTGACAGCACTTGTCTGAAGGAGTGATTATAAAGAGGCTGTAGGGGAGACAGGATGAAAAGCAACAGCCTCAAACTGCAGCAGGGGACATTTAGAATGGAGATTAGGAGGAATGTTCTGCCTATGAGGGTGGTCGAGCATTGGATAAGCTATCTAGAGAAGTTGTGAAATCTCCATCCCTTGGAAATTCTCAAGAGAAGATTAGACAGGCTCTTGACTGGGATTGTTTAGTCAAGAATGATCCTCTCTTGAGCAGGAAGCTGGGCCCAATGACCTCGTGAGGTCCCTTCCAACCCTACTTTTTTATGTTCTTATGACTTCCATGAAAAATGAATTTAATGGATCAACATCTACTAAAGTGTTCTCCCAACCTAAAAGTTGTTCTTTGGAAGATCAGCAAGACAGATTAGGGAATTTCCCTGCCTTTCACCCTTTGAATATGGACTTCGTTTTACAGCAGTTAAGTTAACACTTCACATACTCACTAGGCACGGCTACACAAAATGCTGCTCTACTCAGGACTTAATTTTCTACCTGTAAATACAAGTAGCAAATTAACTCCTGAGTAGTTACTGCACAGTAACACATGTGTGGATGCTGACCATGAGCAAATTTGCTCCTGGTCAGCCCCAGCCCCAGGGGGCTACCTGAAACCTATCCCCAGGACCACAGGGTTGGGAGCTTCTCCTGCACCAAGGCTAGTACAGCTCTTTGCCTGCCTCAGCCCCAGACCCTTAAAGGCTGGCAGGGACGCTGGGGCCCTGGGCCACCTGCAGCCAGCCTCTGGCCACTGCATGTTGCAGCAGAGGCCACAGGCCAGCAGCAATAGCCTGCTCACACCACAGTGCTGGGCCCAGGTACACCATCACCAAGCACCTACCTGTCCTGTGCCATCATGCTGCATTGGGTACTGCAGGAAGCTGCCAGGCCTGGCACCAGGTCACACTCCAGCTGTTTCCAGACCACCTCCAGCAGCCTGCCTGGACCCAACCACTGGTGCCCCAGACAGTATTGCTGCATGCCTGTCTGTCCCATGCTATGGCCCTGAGCTGGGCACTGCATGCATCTACTCAGGCCGAGCAACACTGGGACTGTCATGCGCAGGCCCAGAAAGCTGTTGAGGGAGCCACACTGGCATCCTCCCCAATGCCACACAATGCCTCCCCAATGCCACACAGTGCCTCCCAGAGCTACAACTAGTCCCAGGAGGATACCATGGACCTCATGGCACTATGGGGCGAGGCTGAGGTCCTCAGCCAGTTGGCGCAAAGTGGAAGCTCCATTGTACATATCTATGAGGGCCTGTCAGACCACATGCAGGAGCATGGGGCCAACTGTCCAGGTAGCCTATGTGCAGCCTCCAATCCTGGATGGTCAGGTGGACCCACAGGCAATGGGGCTGGAGCCCCAGGAGCAAATGGATGGTACCAGTGGTGGTGTCCAGATGCATGGTATCAGCATCCCTGCTAGGGTCTGGGCAACAGCATGGGGTCCGGGCCACAGCAGCGAGGTGGCAGGGAGCCTGGGAAGGCACAGTGAGCATGGCCAGGGAGTTGTGCCACATGGTGGTGGGTGGCCAGGCACAAGATTGACCTGGGCCAGGCAGTGGTCAACGCGGCAGCACAGTAAGGCAATCAGAGTGGTCAGCAGGAACCCAGGGCACTAGACATCACTCTCGGGATCTGTGGGTAGAGCAGCCATAGGGCAGTGGGCACAGGCTCTGATGACAGAGTTGCAGCATACTCACACAGCGCTCTGCATGCTGCTCTGGGCCAGCAAAGCAGGTGGCCAGGGAGCAGTATGCAGAGCTAGCTTTCAAACATGGTCTCTGACCACAAGCAGCTGCAGATGAAGCCTCAAGCTCCCTCTGGCTGCTGCAGGGACAGAGCGGGCAGAAGCAGACTGCTGTCATGATCGACAAATCTGTTTCCAAACCTCTGTTTGTGTAGATGCCTGCTCAGGGTGGGCTTACTCCAGAGTAAACTACCCAGCAGTATTTGCATATGTAGATACACCCACTATATCTACAAAAATAGTAAAACAACCTTATGCCTAGGGAAAAGATGTATGTGCTAACTAGACCCTAAGCATTCCCAGAGGCAGACATCTTGCATGATATTTCCAAGTAGCTTCAGTTCTGGCCAGGTATTCATAGGGCTATTTTAAGTGTAAAAGCCACAAGAGATGCAATGAATCAGTTCAACTTGGGCCAAAAACAAGTGAGAAAAGTGAAGAATAGTTAAGCAGAATGCACTAGATTTCTTGAAGCAAGGTTATTTTCCTCATTTTATTATACTAATTACTTCAGTTTCCCCATCTGTGAAAGGGGCACAATGATATTTAACCCAAGTACCACATAAAGGCAAGAGAGACTACAAATAAAAGTGCTTTGTGATGTTGCTTTATGTAATAGATGGATCTAAATAATGCTGTATCCAATTACTATTACATGTTTCTTTGCAAATGTTGTTAAAGAATTGTGGGATTAAATGGCCAACTGTGTGCAATAGATATAATAACAGGATGAAAAAGTAGACAAACATACAAATATGCATGCAGATTCACTTATTTGGTCCTTTGCCTAACAGTTGCAAGTACACATCAGGAGTCAGGGCAGCAGGCAGGCTAAATTGCCCCAGCAAGCACCAATTGCCTGCATGGGCATAGCTACCTACTGTTCAACAGAACAGATGCCCGTTTGTCTAGCTCTGGGCTTCTGAGCCTTTCTTTCTAGTTTCCTGTATCCTGCTTGCTGGGTCTTAATTTTCCAGATGCTGGTTCCTGCCAGCCTGCTGACTCCTTGTTCCAGACTCCAGCTGTTATCCAATGCTGCTGTTATCAGCCATGCAACTCAGTACACTTACTATCCATCCCTATAACAATCAACTGGTGTGATGGGTAACAAATGGGGTTAGCTGGAGTTGAGGCCATAGTATCTGCAAGTATGTGGCCCTAATACTGTAGACCTGATCCTTGGTATCGGCTTCCATTGTACTATTCAGAAGTCGGTCAGTACTTTTCAAGACAAGGCTTATTTTTGCAAGGTGCTTGAAGGACTGGACCCATAGATTGGATGTCATTAGGCTAAAGGCAGTGCCTGAAGAGCAATATAAGTAGGTGCAGCAAAAGCCTGCACTAAAGTCCTGTGCCCTAGCCATTACAATGATGGGGGCTATATTATTAGCTGTGTGATAAAGGGTAGATTTTGCTTTCCCATTCGCCTCATTGCTCACTGAACAGAAACCTGACTGTGCAGGCTCCTTGTTCCAGACCTCTTTGGCCCCACAACTGCCAGCCCCTTCCCCCTTGCTTTGGACCTGCTGGCTCCTGACCCCACTCTGCTCCTGTGTCCAGTCTAGACTTGTCTTCTGAGAGTTGGTTTCTGCCTTGTGGTTTTAGTTTGCTGATTGGTCCTTCATAGCTACAGCTGCTGATTCCTAACTCTTAACTCAGTCTGGATCTTGTCTGTTCCTAACCTTGTCAGCATCTGACTCCCTGGGTTATGACTTTCTAGGACCAAGCCCTGACTATCCATATCCTGGTCATACCCTTGACAATAGGGCAAACTTACTTGCCCAAGAAAATTAGAAAAGTGTATTCTCAGAAATAGTGGGCACATCTACATGAGACGCTACTGTGCAGTCGTTACTGTGCATTTATTTCGTACTTGCACTAGCAAGTACGAAATAAATGTGCAGTAACCAGAGTTACTGGGCAGTAGCACGAGCAAACATCTTTTAGGTGATGCTACTAGGCAGTAACCTAATAATACTGCACAGTAACATATTAACACTGTCTGTGCTGCGATGAGCTACTGTGCAGTATTTATCAGCTCCTGAGCAGTCAGCGCCTCATGTAGACGTGCCCAGTAAGGATAAGGGACTACGTGGCTATCCTGTGCTCTATGGAAGGAGCCTCGGTCCTATTCAACAGCTGGGCAGGATCCGTATCTATCAAGAGAACACTAAGTTAGAGAACTAGCTGTCACACCAAGAGAGCACCACAACCTTCAACGCAACCATGGTAGAATCAGGACATGACAGGAGATATGACATGACTGCTGAGTATCCAAAATATTCATCTGCATCAAAGTGGAAGGAAACCTTCTGAAACAGGGCCTGGTCTGACAAATATCTGAAAGATGTCTGATACAAAGGAAAGTGCAAAGATAAATCCATGGCATCATTGTGCTCAGTGTGAGCAGGAAACATGCTGATACTGCCTACTTGGGTACGTGCAGTTTTGCTCTGAATGAAAGGCTTATTTTTTCCCTTTACCACTTGAAATACTTTTTCTGGAATGTTCCCAATTTGATATGAATTCATATGAATTCACATAATATTAAGTCCTTTATTTTCAGGTTCTTCTAATGGCAATTAAAGTCTCCATAAATTAGCACTTTGGCTAGTCAATGATTACCCATGGCCAAAACCAAATTCAGGTTGCAAGGGATGATGCATGTATGAAGTTTGCAGTAGAGAAAAAAACCCATAGAAAATGCATGGGGAGCTAAACAAACTGACCAACTGATATGCATTTTTCAATGGGAGGATTCAATATCCCAAGGAGAACACTAGGTCAGGTTTCTATTCAGTGGGAAAAAAATATTTAAAGGAACAAATCTTTAAAAAATTAGATCCAGATTGGAACTAAGTGTCAATATATTGAAACTATAATGACAAATCTGGGGAAAAAATAAGAACTAACAAAATATGTTTTTCAATGGTGTTCATTCCCTTTCATCTTGTATATAAAATACTGAATCAATTTATAGATAAGTAAATATAATATATACAAATTAATATTATAAGAAATAGATTGAAAATAAGTTACTTGAGAGTATACTGTCAAAACAAAATGTTCTCATATAGCTGAATTTAAATATTTTGACTTTATCATCCATCAAAAAATTTCAGCCAAATTGACATGTTCCCACAAAACATTTGGATATTGAGAAGACAGATTTACTTGGTTTTCTTCCCCCAAGAGAAAATCATTCTGTTGAAATTTTTTTCAACCAGCTACAATGTATCCAAGGATTCTCTCAGAGCCCTTGAAGGACACATCCATTACACTTTGACTGCTTAAAGCCAAATAGCTCATATTTCACATTTTCCTTTAGGATAAAATATTCATTGCATTTACAAAGTGTCCTAGTACAATCTTCTCTATTGCCTTTATCAATAAAAGTATCAATAATGTCACATGCATGGTTACCATTCCGTTGAAGAACAATTGTTCATTTTTATTATCAGTAATATTTAAAGAAATTAGGAGTTGAAGTCTTTGTCAGTTAAGAAGGACCTAATCCTACAGCTCTGTCACAAATTATTGCAACGGAGTAGGAGCTCTGCCTCAGTGGGGACGACACCTGATTCAATCCTAAATTGTTGTTTCCTGTATTAGTAATGTCTAGGGGCCTCTTCTGCAATAGATTGCTTAATGAGTCAGCAAGTCCTAGCAGACAGTATGCTGGACTGGGACCTGGGAGATCAGCTCTACCACTGACCTTCTGTATATGACATTTGGCAGGTTACTTCATCACGCTTTGTCCAGGTTTCCCCTCTGATTCTTTGTCTATTTAGGTTATAAGCTTTCTAAAACAGAGATTGTTCGTAATACCTAGGACAATGGGCATCTGATCACAGCTGGACCCTCTAGACAATAGAATAACCAATTAATTATTGATAACATTAATACAGTGAAACCAGCTAAAGTACTTCCTCAACGGGTAACTCTGGGAGCAACTGTACCTTAAAACTTGTAACTGGCAATGAGTTCTGGCAATGATTCTGTCTTAAACTAGATTTGTGTAGATTGAATTCAGTGAAATAAGAATATATCCATGATGAAACACATACTGGACCAATCAACTACTTCAGTTTTTGTTTTTCAAAAACGTACAGGGAAAAAGGAATGATAATATTTGCCCTTTCACCATAAGACTGGGAAAGCAGGTGACTCCCCATCACTTTGATTGAAAAGGTTTAGCAACATGTGTTAAAACACCTCACACGTTTGCTGATTAATGTCTACACATTTCTAGGATGGAAATAACAACATATCATGCAGTGCTGAATAGCAGATTTTCAAGGAACAAAGGAATACAGATACATAACTTCTGCGTATCAGAAGAGGGCACTTTAAGGAGAAAAGATGATGCTACAAAAACACACACCATTTATAAAATCTTTAAACATTGGCTTCAGCAAAGTAGCTACAAGAAATGCCCTCAGAGATACAAAATCTAAGAAAAATAGTACTGGCATCTAATTACACGAGTGCAGTTTGCTGCTTTTATCTGTAATTGGACTGTATAGTCTTTCATTCTAATTTACTTTACATCTAAACTGTGATAATCAAGACAAGCAGAACAGAATGGCCTGTAACTGGCTATACCACTGACACCAGTTAATGCCTAATTATAACAACTAAATTAAAGATGTGACTGTAAAGAGGTTGAGTACCAGTTTGAAGCATTTAATTCTGTAGAAAGAAGTAGAGATTTTAAATCCTAAGTTAAAAAAAATCAATATTATGGCTCATTATATTGGTATTGCTAAACAGATTAATGAAATTAAGTATTTTTTTAAGTTTTATCATGATGTAAAGATGCCTTTTAATGAAGAACCACTACAAAGAAGGAAATTCACATTCCAAACCAATTTATAAAACAATCTAATCTGGACAAAACAGTATGGGGAATTGACTTTCTTATGATATCTCTGCAGGTTGCATGATGCGCAACATGACTGCAGATTTACCACTTCATTCTGAAAAAAACATGCAAGCAGTGTAAAAACAGAGTGTAAAATGGAGGGGAAATCCAGGACCCCAGGAATCTTCTTAGCATAAATCTAGTTTTTAATTACAATCTTTTGCAAAACTCCGAATACAAATTCATTCCCTTAGAAAGGCAGGTTAGCCAAAAGAATAATGTTTCCTGCCAGAATGCATGCAAGTGAAGAAAAGGAGTTTAGGAGCCCTCAGCGCTGTTGAACTGTAGCTAGTATAAATTTTAAACACTCTATCTCAGGGAATACAATGTAAATTGGTCATCTACACGTTCATTGACTAGTTAAGAATTCATTTGCTGGGAGCTGAAATAGAAGAAACAATAAAAATGTTCATTGTTAGTACCTTTGCTAAAATACTCTGTAATACTCTACCAATAAGCAAGGGACTTAAATGACAAGCCAGTTTGTTGATCCTGGTGCAGAAAGGGCAAGAAGGTGTAAAAAAAATGTTTGATATAGAGAGTAGTAACAGAACATCAGCCAAACAAAGTGTTAAGCTGAACTTACCAGCAGCACCACGGACCCTATATGGCCTGGGCCCTACATACCTAAGGGACCGCCTCTTCCATTGTGTGTGTATGATACTTTAATATTTCATCTGTTCTTATGACTTTTGGGAGGAGAGCAGTTCAGAAATCAAAAAAATCAAATAAAAATAAAAGTAAATTATATTTTGCTAGAGGCAAGGATTTTATGGGTGATATCTCTTACTGGACCAACTGTATAAAACTCTTGCATTTTTCCTGAACTATCACAACTATAACATCACCCCAATATTACCACAATATTTTTCAGCTTTCACTGTGTGTGGAAGAGTTTAAGGCAGAGGGTTCATCTTTAAGTTAAAGAACCAGACTTGCCCATCAGGATTCAGCTCCCAATTCTACTACTTACATCCTTTATGATCAGGAAGTCACTTAACCTTTCTGTGCTCCATTGTAAAATGGGGACAATGATACCACTTTTCTCATATCCTTGGTTTATTTTTTAGACTGTACTCTTGCAGGGGCAGGGCCCATCCTGTGTGTCTGTCTGTACAGTGCCTCACTGCCAATTATTGCTCGGGTGATACTAGAGTATAAAATTCTATATTGCTGACATGACATTTATTGTAATGAAAAAGACCGTCAATTTGGGGACTAGAAAATTCAGTGAATGCAGGTCCAAATCCTGTTTCATTTCTGTGGCACACATGTGCTACTGATGGGTCTCAGGGCCCCTCTACACATGCAAGTAAAGGTGCGATGGGATCTAATGCACAAAATCAGGCCTCCTGCCATGACACACACACGGCAGGAAGTGTGACTGTGGGATCATGTGTTAAATTCCATTGTGCCTAATCACATGATCCCAAGCTGCCCCTGCACCAGCTCCCAGGGTTACGAGCCCTGCAGCTGATAGAGCTCACAGCGAGGGCAGTGTTTCCCATGGTACCCCCAGCGCGAGCCCCACAGCTGATAAGGCTCGCAGAGGAGGCAGGACCGAGAACGCTACCACTACTCTACTGCAAGCCTTGTCAGCTGCTGGAGCCCTTGGCCACACATTCAACTAATGGTGTGCTTAGAAACAAGCTACAAAATTGTTACACATTTTTTGTAGAATAACTTTGCAGTTTATTACTTGTTTTATCATGCCATTAATTGGCTGAACACATAGCTGGGTCTCAACTTAAAGGGTGCCATGCTGCTCAAGCCCCTGAAAAAACCTTTGACACCTTCATTTTAGCGTTAAGACTAAGTCATATGATATAGCAAAGAGAAAGAGGAGGATGCACCCACTATTTGCATTAACACTTCTTCAGGGACTAGAATATGATGGAGAAGGATTATATTTAGATATTTTAGCAGTAAAATAGGATTTACGCCTTAATGTTCTTGCCTCTGCTAATTAGGAGACTGATCAAACAGAGCATCTGCAGTCTTCTGCAGTAACCCCAGTTTACCAAGTCCTGCTTCAAAAAAACAGCAGCTGACATAGCATCTCAGATTTGTTTGTATTATTATTCTTATTACAAGCAGATAGATGTGACCTTTCCACTTTGTTTATTGTATAGTAAAGAGTAGCAGAAGGATGAATCCCAGGAAGAATGACTTCTATTTAGATCACAAAAATTTAGTTCCATTTAGATGCTTCCATTTAGATAAAAAAAAATTAAAACACAATCTAAAGATCATCAATGGCTTTTTCTCCCCTTCCACCTATTATTTAGTAGCAATGAACTAGTGTTTTAATTTAATGTTGTGGATTAAAATTAAGTGCCAATTCACAGCAAAATGAACAAAGAAAGTATGACCGTCTTTTTACTGAAAATGAAACTGAAGTGGTTTCATGTGCAATGTTATGGCCACACTTATTTATAAAGAATAATTTGTAATATTGTAGAATATATACATATTATAGCTCTTTTCAATGGTAGTCGCAAATAAGCAAGGTTCAAGCAACCTTATGAGCCTAATATGTTCTCCAAAATTTCCTTCAGTTTCATAAACTTAATATGCACAATTAGTGTGGTTTGGCCTTCAAAAATACTGGATAAGAAAATAACTTAAGTAGAAATACATGCAGAGTTCCTAGCTCTGGTATAACCAGGACTTCTTTCAGGTCCTCTACATTTCTGCTGCCACTGAAAATAAATATCAAATCACAACATGACTATTTCTTATTTGAATTTGATAGTATGAATGATAAAAGATCAGTGACATAGATTGTCACTTGTAAAAATGTGCCTTGTTTATTTTTAATATGTCAGAAACAGAAATCTCAATTACTTAGAAAGAATGTGTTTCATAGCAAACTGATCAAATAAAAATGATACAGGTTTGCATCTTGGCTCTAAGAGATGTTTAAAATTTCTAGTATTCTACACTTCAGACACTGATCTTCTAAGGGTCTTCTATTTCCATCTGTTTCATTCTGCAATTCTCAAGAAGTGTTTTTTTGGAAAAGTGTAGGAGTCTGGCATTAAAAATGACTATGAAACAGACCATACTAAATCATATTGGTATATTTCTACTGTAACTAGTGACTTCCCATTAGTCTGCGTCTTATTAAGCATTCATTTTTACTATACCAAAAACATTACTAATACAACACAACAAAAATCAAGATGTAATAATATTTCAATGTTTTTTCCTTTTGTGACAATACAGAAGTTGTATCTTACCTTGTAAGATAGACGTGATAAACAGGCAATGGTTCTGAATTACAGACATAATGAAATAAGGCACTAACCACAGTTTCAAATGTTCTGGAATAAAAAATGAACAGAAAGGGAGAAGTGAACAGGTACTCTATTTCACCTACTACCAAATTTTTTGTTAATTATCTACTGTGCTGGACTTGTGCCATTACCAACTTTCTAACAGCTCATGTTCAAGAAATTAAAGGAAGGGCACATTCAACTGAGGTCAAAAAATATTTCAAAAGCCTTTTTGCATAAGTGGTGTGCAGTTTTAACCTTTTATCCATGCATGTAGAAGTAGCAGTTTATTACAGACCTCCAAACCAAGAGGAAGAGCTTGACCAGGAACTCTCTAGAGAGCTGGCTTCATTGCAGGCAGGTCATGCCTGAGCAACCTCATTCCCCTCTATAATCAGGTAACACACCACCTGGATAAGGGAGATGAGGTTGATATCATATACTTGGATTTCAAAAAGGCCTTTGACTTTGTCTCCCATGACATACTCATGAAAAAATTGGAGAACTGTGGCCTTGACAATGGTCAGGTGGCTAGATAACTGGCTCTGAGAAAGGACCCAGAGAGTATTAATAGATAGAATTGAGTCAACATGGTGCACAGTGACCAGTGGCATCCCTCGGGGTTCAATACTTGGGCCAGTGCTTTTAACATACTCATTAATGATTCAGGTGCTGAATGCATTCTAGCAAAATTCACAGATGACATCAAATTACGGGGGAGTGCAATCACGCTGGAAGTTAGGCTGAGGATTCAGGCCAACCTGGACAGGCTTACAAGGCAGGCAGATCAAAATCTGATGGCATTTAACACCAAGAAATGTAAAGTGCTCCATCTGGGGAGAAATAACCCACAATATGCTTGCAGGCTTGGTGGTGCTACACTTGCTAGCACAACTGAAAGAGACTTGGGGGTCATGATAAACCTTAAAATGAACATGAGCCACCAATGTGATGTCGTAGCTGGCAAAGCAAATAAGACACTGGCATGCATCTACAGATGCATCTCAAGCAAGACTAAGAATGTCACCCTCCCACTCTACTCAGCCTTGGTGAGGCCGCAGCTGGAGTACTGCCTCCAGTTCTGGGTGCTGCAGTTCAGGAGGGATGTGAAGAAACTTGAGAGAGTCCAAAGGAGGACCACGCATATGATTAGAGGTCTGGAGAGCAGGCATATGAGGAGAGGCTGAGACACATGGAACTGTTCAGCCTGGAGAAGAGAAGATGTAGAGGGGAATTGGTGGCAGCCTATAAGTATATAAGGGGCGCACTTCAGGGCCTGGGGGAACATCTGTTCACCAAGACACCCCAGGTGAACAGATGACAAGAAATAACAGTCACAAATTGCTAGAGGATAACTTCAGATTAGACATAAGGAAAAGCTTCTTTATGGTTCAAGTGTCCAGGGTCTGGAACAGACTTCCCCCAGACATGGCACAAGCACCTACTCTGGAAATCTTTAAAAAAGTCTGGACATTCACCTTGCTGGGGTCATCTGACCCCAGCAGTATTTCCTGCCCAAGTGCAGTGGGGCTGGACCTGCTGATCTCATGAGGTCCCTTCCAGCCCTTAACATCTATGAATGTATCAAACCACAATAACGAACAATATTTTAAACAGACATTGGCTGAAGAGTTCTCTCTGAGTATTTGTCAGGGATATTTGAGCAGACATATATAACTGCGAATACCAGGTAGGCCTGTAACAGAGGTCAGGATGCTGCAGTATAGGGATGTGGCTGAACACCTAGGGCAACACAGAAACAACAACTTCCAGTTGCTGCTGCAATCACAAATACAAACATGTAGCTGCTGGCAGCAGCTAATTTTTCCACCTGACCCCACAAATCAGCACCTGGAGTGGTTGCCCCTATTGTCACTCCCCACTCTCACCTCCACCCCACAGTTACTCCATGTCTGCATACAACTCCTTCAAACTTTGCATAGGTTTTGTTCTGGACATGACCTTATGCTTTGCAGCTCAGCCTTATTTCTACTGTTTTCATCACTATCAGCCCAGGGAAAAAAAGAATATTCTCACTTGATGTTAACATAATGCAATTGATGTGTGTATCATACTAATACTGCAGTAGTAAAAAAGAACAATATTACAAAATAATACATCAAAATGGTAAATTGCAAAAGTAATAAAAAGGAAAATTCAATTCCAATAGAATCAGATGTTCCTTTCCCCACCCAATTCTACTTTTGACTGAACCTTCAGTATGCCACACAGAGCACAGAGGAGAAAAGTGAATGGTATCTTGTCCAAATGTATTAATGAAGATAGTCCCCAGGTGAATGGTAATACTATCCATCTTTTATGGGCAGGCAGATACAAGAGTTTAAACTGCTCTTTCTGAGTAGTTTAAAGACCTCTCTGAATTAAAGGTTTATTAAATTACGATATAGTCCCAGCAGTAAGTGCCAGTCACTTCATACACCTGAAATAGCAAATGCTAAAAACTCTTCCATAAATCTAGCACACAACATTCCTCCTTCCCATGCCAAATGGAAAACCCTAGTAAGGAGTATGATAGTCAACACACCTGAAACATCTATGCCCGTACCCTCACAGTTTTCAAATCACACAAGCAGCCCCTAATTTGAGATACATATCTTTGTGAATGATAGCAAAGGTGGACAGAAACAGGACAGAAATTTCACTTGCAAGTAAACAAACCTAAAAACAAACTTCCCTAAAAGCAGGCAAAGGATGAGAGCTGTTGGGAACCCTGAATTGAATACTCGATTCTTAATTATCCAAATTGCATGTATCCTAAGCAGCCTGTTTAAATCAGAATTTCTAATGGATGTATAGACCTATAGACCCAGGAAGCTCCTGCATGAGGAAACCTCTAAGAAAAGAATACAGTTGATTCTGCAGATGTGTTTATATGTTGCAAGGTTCATGCCTTTGCAATGGGACTTGAGCAATTGCTTCAAA
Source organism: Crocodylus siamensis (assembly GCF_052110815.1). Lineage (NCBI taxonomy): Eukaryota > Metazoa > Chordata > Crocodylia > Crocodylidae > Crocodylus > Crocodylus siamensis. Next base: position 18,591,236 of record NC_143403.1, on the reverse strand, counting down.
GTCCAAAAGACTAGCAATATCTAGTTCATATGACAAACTCCAGCCTCCGCTGAGCACCTGAAGAGGTGCAAGATACAACGCCATTCAAGCAAAAGCGATGGTGGCTACAGCCACGATACAAATATGTAAGAGTGGAAAAAGAAGAGGCATGTTTTTGCCTGGTGATGCCTTTCACAAATGGCATATGGCCAAACCCAGCACCTCTTAAAAACATCAGGACTGATTGATATCTACCCTCTTAGCGCCACTGGCTGATGTGAGCTATAATACCAACTTAGTATTGTGATCTATCCTTCATTCCCACCTCATAACAGGCTATTTTCATGACTAGTATTCCTTTCACAGTGAGCAAAGAGCACCACAGACCTATAAAGACAAAAAAGGGGTCTGAAAACATTTGCTCTCCTGAGCTAATTAATCATGAAAATGACTGAGCAAGTCAATTTTTAAATTGTTAAAGCAGAAAATATATCAATAAAGTCCTATATTTACTTGGTTTCCACTTAAAATTTAAACAGTCTGAAGAAGGGGGAGATCAAAGGCCATACCCAGAAGAACATATTGTAGTTTTACATATGTGCTGCTTATATACCTAAGCAGGTAGACCCCGCAGTTTTAGGACCCCCAAACTCCAATGTTAGCTGAATGAAAATTATTACCTTAATAGAATTAGTAATCAGAACCACTACAGAAAGGAAGTGCTATAAAAAAAATCATTTGTTTTTGGTTAACCCTTCTGCACGCTAGGAATTGATAGTTGTCTCCAGGGACTTTGTTTTCAAGTAACATTAACCGTCATCAATACATGCCACCTTGAGAATGAATTAGGATATATGCATCCTGCCAATTAAATAGGCCAGTCTGTACTTGTGGGGGATGTTCTTCCATCCAGATCTCCAATGACAGGAAATTGTGATGGAAGTGTGTTCCAGATGCCTTACATCAGTCATACTGACTCATTCAGCAGCAATGGCAATAATTTGAGTATTATTAAGGGAATATATTATTCACAGATAACTACTGAAATCTGTAGAACGAAACAAATACTCAGTTTTTGCTTCTCTCTGAATGGCCTTCAGATATCGCTAAGCTTTGTCCCAAGGGCTGCTTGGTTATTACATTTGTATAATTTCAGTTTCATTTACTGTTCTTTAGCTCCTTCTCCATACTCCTCAATAGGCTTATTGTTACTGTTTGGGTTACTAAAGATGGGTGTGAATACACCTCTTTAGAACCCCATTTCTTGGAAGGCAGGATTTCCTTCACTTCTTAATTGCTTGCATCTCTTTGGTCATAAATAAGGTAGAAGTGGAAAGGGTTATATAAGCACTATATAAAGTGGAACATACCATTATTCATTTAGATATCTGACCTAAATCCAACCTGTTTCACAATGCAATGCAATGACATTGCTCTGTCCAAGAAAGTTCAGTGCAGCAACAGAGAGGCATAACAATTATTTTTTACCTCCTGGGTGGCAGCAGTAGCCAGGCCATTCGTGGTGGTGCCCTGCTCACTCACCCCTATTTATGCTACTACAGCAATGAAATTCTCACTCATTATGACAGTCTGACTGAGCTTGATGACTCAACAGGTTAGCTGGTTAAAGCAGGTGTCTTATAACAGGTATTTTTCTGAATTTATACTTAAAACTGAATTCAGCAACAAAAACATATAGACATGTATTTGTATAGAGACAGTTAGCCATGTTAGTCTGATGTCAAGTAGAAGGCAGAGTAGATTCACACCTTACAGGCTGAAAAAAGATATATCATACAAAAATAGATAGGTAGATAGGTAGAGAGAGAGAGACAGAGAGATAGATAGATAGATAAGATCTCTTTGTGCAATTAGTATAGTTAAATTACAGTATATTAAGGTCTTCTCCGTTACCTGGTTGCTCTGTAAAGTGAAAATCTACTTTGTCATATATAATAGTATTAGTTACATTATTAATTAGTGGTAATTACCGCACTCCAGCAGACTCCAGCATCATGTGTATCAGTGTCCCCACACTGAAAAATGGTGGTCGGGTGCTTTAACTAAAGCTCATTCAATAAGCTTTAGTTAAAGTGCCCCACCTCCATTTTTTTACATGGGGATGCTGATACATGTGACACTCAGGGTGCTTTAATTAGAGTGGTACTCAGAGCTCCTCTAATTAACGCCCTCCCACACACACACACATACTCCTGGAGCGCATCTATAAACACCCCCTATTTAGGCCTCAGTTAATTACTCCTTTAAACTGAAAACTCCAAAAGCTTGCATGGCCACAGGGGTCTCTGTCATGAAGTTAAGAAATCTTCCTATTTGGCAACTTCACAGCAGTTTCCAGAAGTGCTGCTAACGGCTATAAGTAATGCTGCTTGGGAAGTTTTTAATAAATCTTTAAGCTAATTGTATTTAAAAATAAATTTAAAAGATTGACATGGAAATTAAATATTTTGAAAGTGTCAAAATGATAAACCTTCAATTAAACAAAACATGCTTTCCTATTTTGGATTGTTAGTTTGTGAAAATTTTCCAGATTTCAATACTGATCCCCATATAAGATAGGGAAAAAATTCAATAGGTATAATATTGTGCAATTAATTAAGTTCTGTAATATTACACCCATTGCAAGAGATTGGTAAGCCATATATAACTGAGGCAGGTATGTAGATTAATAGCTGCAATATTTGGTGTCATGCCTTAATTATATGCCATTCATGGTGAATAGGCAGGATACTACAGAGTACAAAAGAAGGGTGTAAATTACAGTACTGTTCAGAAGTTATAAAATACAATGTCATAATTCAATCAGCTGAAGCGTTAGTAATGAGTTGGACATAACTGCTACAATATTATCGGAATAAGAGACTTGCTTTCAGTAGTAATTAATATCTCATTTTCAATCTTCAAGTATTGCTTTGCCTATTTTTTGTTTTTTTTCTTTTAAAGCAATCTCAAATGGATCTCTCTACTTTTTCCAGTCCTTGGAGATGGCCCTTCAGAAATGATATCTACTGACAGTGCAACTGGTTTAGTTAAATTGCAGTATATTAGGGTCAGCTGGCGAGCATCCTTTACTCAAAATACATGTTAATGTCCACCTTCCCAATACCGGGTAATGTCATTCAACAATTTCCACAAGAGATTTCTAATAGAAATGGTTTAGGAAAAAAAATGTCAAAATAGATATTAATCACTATAACTGTAGATCTGCTTTATATGTTGGAGAGTAATTACACCCATTGCATTTATTTAATCTGTCTCATTAATTAAGCCAATTTACATCCAATAAAGGGCCATATAGCACATTACACTTTGGACTGCTATCTGCACATAAAACACAAGAGTCCAGTGTTCAAGCAGTAAAATACATGCTAAATGTAATCACACAGTGGCAGTTTTGTGGGAAGAATGTGTCCAGATCATATTAAGTAACACACGTTGAGCTATTTTGGAACTGCTCCATAGAGGCAGTATGAGTTCAAGATTCTGGTGAACTGTGAGGACTGGGATCGACAATCAGCTGTTTGTTGGTTCCAGTCCCAGCACCATTGAGGGGTCTTGAACCAGCTCCAGTGGTTTACAAAGGCTATGACCAACAATAGGTTGATTGTCAGACCCAATTCAGCACTACACAAGAGTTGTTGGCTCAAGACTGCCAGTGGAAAAGACCCAGCTCACCCCATGAATCCAATGGAGTGTTGATCCAGTGCTAGGAGCAGCACCTTCTCCCAGACATTACTGCCTGTGCCTTCCTCCTCCCAAAGCCAATGGACGAGTGCAAGCATACCCTGGTGTGCCGGAGACAAGTGCTCATGGGCTGGGCAATGCTGGGAATGCAGCAAGAAGAGCACAGGCTTAAGGCATGCGCATGGACATGCAAGCTGCCGTGTCAGGTGCCAGGTGCCAGGGTCAGTGCTGCAGGGGTGGGGCAGGAGCTGGACCCAGCACTGTCCAGAATGGGCTGAGAAAATAGTAAGCATTACTGTGCAACTGCTCAGAACATGTTCTAACTTTTAATACAGTATGGTAATGCTTACTACTATAAAACACACAGAGCAACAAGGCCCTAAGAAACTGGTTTCAGCCTACCTGTTACATTTACGCTTTTCCCTTTGCCTAAGCCTTTTGTTGTGTTCTTTGAGTTTTTGAACTCATGCAAATCTCATAATCTGTGCAGTGACTTTTTGAAATACCACAGTAGTGGAACTAATACCAAAAGGCATTCACTTAAATTTATAATGTCCAAATGGTATATTAAAAGTCATTAGCTTAGAACCTGACTCATCTAACATTACAAAGCCAACAGACATGTCCTAGATCTGCTACTAAAACTATTTGTGCTCCTTAGACTTTAGCTTTCAAACATTCGATTGTTTTCATTAAATAACAGAAATACTTTAAAATTATATGGATCAATCCATATCTGTACTCTATTTTCATTTTTTATTTTTAAAAATATATAAAAACTACAGATTGGATTAATTCTATCTTTTTAATAACTCAATTTTCCACGTTACCAATCTGAGTTTTTTTCCTCATCTTTCAAGGCAAAGGATGGAGATCAGTGGCATTACTTATTTGAAATGCATCGTTCTCCGTCCTCCTCCTACCTAAGAAAATATTAAATAATTCTTCTCTTCTCTATGATTCAGTGGCATCTGCAAAGTCCAGGTGGTGGCACATATATAGCTACATTTATTTCTTGGAAAGTTATTAATTTAGGGATCTCTTTTTAGGAAAAATGTGTGAGTCGGTAGTCACATACACATATCCCACTACTTCCTTATGAAGCAAAAATTGTTTTAGATATTTGTATTTCGATATTAGATATTTGGGTAATTTTGTAATTCATGTCTGAGAGACAAAGTACAGTATTTACCAAAACTCAATGATTTGAGCTTTAAACCAATGTTGTATGCATCAACTGGTTTATAAGTACTCTTACAAATAAAAATAAAAATTGCTTCCCAAAAGTGAATGTTTTCTGGGGTTACAGAACTTTTCAAATTGAACCAAAATCTGTCAGATGCTCTATCTTCCTTTCTCTTCCCTTCACATTTGAACAATATTAATAGAGCTTCCACTTAGAGAAACTTCTTTGCTTACGCTTTCTCTTCCATGAAAACAATGTTAAATTGCTACTTAGAGTGATGACATTTTCTGTAACATGTCTTCACAAATCTAGATGTTCTTGAGAGAAAAAAAGTTCTCTTTTTTTTAATTCATTGTAACTTTCCCAGCTACTCAATATTTACTAAAAAACTCAGCAGGTGGGTTTATGGAGAAACATACTTTCATTAGACAAATACTTTATATTAAATACCAGGACACTGAGCTCAATGTGAGCCTGTTCAGGTTCCTGCAAAAACATTTGGTTGTTCATGAATATATTCTGACATTGAAACATAAGAATTTACATAGTTATTCCCATGTTCTACAACATTTGTACCTCTACATAAAGAGCACAACTCAAATTATCTGAATCTTTTAGCAAGGCTGGCTAAACTAGCAATGGTTCAAACAATCATTCATACTTAGATGGCATATTTCAAAGATTCTTAGGATCATAGGTTTAACAGGAAAGTAGGGCTAGAAGGGACCGTATGAGGTCATCTGTTCAGTCCCTGATGAAGGCAGGAGCATGCCAGCCAAGTGTCTGTCCATCCTGCTCTTGAAAATTTCCTAGGATAGAGATTCCACAATTTCTCAAGGTTCCCTGTTTCAATGTTTGGCTGTCCTCATAGTAAGAAAGTTCCTCCTGATGTCTAACCTAAATTTCTTCTGCTACATCTTGAGCCCACTGCTCCTATGGCTGCAAAGAAAAGCCCATCTCCATCCTGTCTGTAATCACCCTTCATATATTTGAACAGTTATCAAACCCCTCTTCAGTCTTCTCTTCTCCAGACTAAATAACCCTAGTTCATTCAGCATTTCCTCGCATGTCCTGCTTCTCAGACCTCTAATCATTTTTGTTGCTCTGTACTGGACTCTTTCCAAACTGTCCATCTCCTTCATGAAGCATGGGTCCCAAAATTGGACACAGTACTCAGGTGAGGCCTCAACAGTGCTGAACAGAGTAAAAAAAAACTTCCCTTGATTTGCAAGTGTTAATACAACCTAGTGGGCACATCTACATGTGCCCCCAACTGTGCAGTTGTTACTATGCAGTCATTTAGTACTTGCTGAAGCCAATACAGGGGGACACAGCAGGAAGATGCAGGGGAGCACATGCCGCCACAGATTTCTGCACTCACAGACCAGCTCCAGGCAGAAGCCACCACCATGGCCCAGCAGGTGAGAACTAGCATGGGAGGAAGCTCAGCACTGCAAAGCAGTGGGAGACAGAGCTACAGCTGGACCCACGTCTTGGTGAGTGAGGGGGCAGGGGGTGCTCTAATTTTCCATGATTAAAAAAAATTAAATGCTAAAATGTATAGGTATTTAGAACTTACTTTATTATAATTATTATAATATATAGGTAGTGGTAGACTTCCAAATTGCTTTAAAATTGTAAATATATCCATAAAACCATGTGTTCAACTGATATAGATATAGATATAGATATAGATATAGATATAGATATAGATATAGATATAGTGGTGTTTCATTTCAACCATGGAAAAACATGGATTTTGGGATTTTTAATCAGAGAATTTCGGGGGGGTGGTATCAGAGAATTTGGGATATTTAAACAGAGAAAATCAGGACCTCTGCTGACCACCTTGTTCTTCTCCTGGTGCTTCATAATAGATTGCTGGCCAACATAACCAAAGCTCAGCAGCTCTGTGCCGCAGCATAGTAAATAGTATCATACTAGACTGGAAAGCTACAAAGGTCTTTCGAGTAAGGCTCTTCCTTTACTATCTGTATGATTTATGTATTTGTACAACAAATATCAAAATGGAGCCATGGCCTAGTTGAGGTCTATGGCGAATACTATAATATAGGGGTTAAATACATCAGTAATAATGACAGGCCAGGACCCTGAATATTCCAAGCTCAGAGCACAGGGAAGACGTTCTCTACGTCATGGGCCAGGGAGCAAACTGGAGAGTTGAAAGGACAAACTCAAACTTCAGTTAACTAGAGTTAGTAAGCTGGGAACACAAAGCTTATCAAATAATAGCACTTTAGTGTGTGTATTTTACACATAAACAAACACACACACACTCTCACACACTATCTCACTCTCTCTCTCTCACAATAGGATGTGTATATTATAAGTAGATGAATGAGTGACCAGTATTTCTACTTGTAAAAGAGAATATTTTCGTTTGACCAACGGAGGTCAGACAGTAAAACCTCTGTGATAAAAAACAAATTACATTTTACTTTTCTCTATAATTAAAAGATACATATGAAAGTCACATAATTCCTTTGGACATGTCTGATGGGCATAATTTTTTTTTTTAAATAAAATGTAAAATATAGTAACACAATCTTTTTGACTGAAAATTCATAACAAAAATACATTCTAAAAAGGCAGTATGTATGATTTGTATAAAAGAAATAACACGGTATAGCCTATTCTTAGCTGTATTTTAAATTTCCATTTATTAAATCTGATGAGAAAATATCAGTAAAAATTAACCTAAAGCTTAACGGCTTATGTAAAAATGTTGTAATAAAAAAAATGTTGCTGAGGTTATTGAACTGTACAATTAAACCCCTCCCACTAAATACTTTTCAGTCTAATTTCTATCTAAAGCTTATTCAGCAAACTCAAATGCCAATGCATTTCTTCAATTTCCACTTCTTTGAACCTGCTAATGTATGAATAAAAAAGGATTTATTTGTGTTATTAGCTACATATAACCCTCTTGTCTAAAAAGTAGCTTTAAATACAAAATTCCTGAGATACACATGAACCTACAAAATATCAGAAAGATCATTTTGATTTTCTTCTGCAAGCTATGTTTGATTTACATCAATTAGGTCTTTCACATAAGGTATCATATAACAGGAAGGCTAATAACCCAGAAATAACCTCATTAAAAAAGACAGCATATCGGTCTAAGCAGAATGAACTCTAAGCAGAAAAATTAGTGACCTGGAAAGTAGCAGGAAGAGGTAATAGCAATGCAGAGAAAAAATACATTCCCATTAGCTAGTCAAAAGTAGAAATCACCAGCAATAAAGTAAAAATACAATAGAAGCATAAGGGGAACATTTAAAAAATGTTTTTATCTTTTCAAATTCTGTAACACATAATGTATATTTTGCAACTAAGATACTGTCTGAAATTATGTAAGTACTATTAGTTAGGCCCTGGTTTCTTTCAGATGCATGAAACAGTCTTTGGCAGAGTATTATTAGCAAGCCTAATACATTTATATTAAATTATCAGTGCATGATTCCAACATCTATGAATTCATCTATTTTAAGATTAATGGTTAATAATGGGTACGTAAGTTAGTTTTACATAGATTCCCTTAATTTAATGTTACCAGCTTGGATTCCAATTCTAGCAACTCTTTTTAAATATTTCTTGTTAATATGCTGAGTATATTTTTATAAAGCACAAGTATTTCTTGGTTACAAGAAACTATTTCAGAGGGAAAATGCTTTCCAATTTCTCCTGGTAAGATCCATCAAGTGACATAAGTGAATCCCCATAGCCAATCCAGGGCACATGAGAGCAGAACCTGGCCATACCAAAAAAGCATGGGATTTGATTACATTTGATTGACAGTTCTGTTTTGCATCGTAAATGTAGCAGCATACATACAAAGTTTGTTTTCCCCAAAAAAACAATGGGAACCAGAAACAAAGGAATTCAAACTACTGAGATTTATGCCCATGTTAGAATTCAGACAACTCTATCATCTACTTATCTCTTTTATTTTAAACAGGTAAAAAAAGATGGAAAGAGGGGAAAAACAGAACAAGTTGAGAGATTTTTGCCTTTATAACAATCTCATCTACATGTGTGCATTTTTACTTTACCATTTAAAGATTTAAAACATCTGTTTCCATCAAATCCAAAACCAAACTATCCCCTTGTTACTCAATGTTTTAACTGGAAAGAGAAGTTCCATTCAGCCATCCATGCAGCTTAGAAGTGGTTTAAGCCCCAAGCTCTATGGATCTTGGTTGATCATGGTGGCACTATATCCCTTCATTACCTCCAGGACTATGTCATTCCTATTTCTATTGTAACTGAGGTTCCACTGGCCACTGACCTTTTTCAGGACAACAGATTTGTTCAGTACAGAGAGACCTAATGTAAGAATACTGAAGATTCCTGTGAGCTTGTGTACAGCTATGGATCTATATCTGTACATTCCTGCTGTCCCAGGACAGACATTGAAAAAGCCTTAGCCTGGATTGATTCAATCTTTGCAGGTTAGTTTAACCTGAGTAGATTGAACCAAATTGCAAGTGAATAGACATTCACTTTTGATTCCAGAAATACAGGCACATGCCTGCAGTGGCTCAGGCTAGAAGCCAGGGGAAGCCCTCCTTTCCCTTCCTCAGCAGCTGCAAGACTGGACAGAACCTGACCTGGGGGCATGGTCAGCAGGTGGCTAAGTATGATTGGGGAGGAGTTTAAACCACTGCCCTCCCCTGTAAGGACCCCATCTGGAGTGTGCCTGGAGGAGGAAGGGGGAAGCAGCTCTTGCCAGGCCAGACACCTCAGCACCTCAAGTGAAGAGGGATGGGGGAATTAAACTCCCCTGTCTCCCATCTCAGGCATGAGAACCCCAGGCAGGGTCTGCCTGGCTTTCCCCCTCGCTCACTGCTCCTGCGGCAGGGAGCCTAGCCAAAGCTGGCGGGCATAGCCCTGCCATCTGTCTGGGGCTGGGGCTGGGCCAAGCCGGTCTGCAGACACTGCTGAGGGCAGACACAGAGGGACCAGCTTGGGCTGGGCCACAGGGGCCAGGCCTTTCCCAGCAAGCTTCAGCTCAGGCTGGGGCCATGGGAGCTGCATGGCCAGATTGCTCCCAGCTCCCCATGCCCAGGGCTGTCATGGAGCTGCACCTGGCTTGGAAGGGCCCAGCAGGGCCAGCCCAGGCCAGGCCTTGGGGACAGAGCTCTTCCCAGCCAGCTGTGGCTCCATGACAGTCAGGCCTGGTGGCACAGGTGGAGCTGACTGGGTAGTGGACTGCCCAGGCCATCTTGGTGGGACCAGCAACCCAGAGCCCAGCAGCCACCACCATACCCCTTGTCCTGTGCAGCGCTCAGCTGCTGCAGCTGCACCACAGGCTGTATGCTGGCAGCAGCTGGTGAGGATGTTCTGCCTCTCTCACCTCCAGCTACCCTTGTCCCTGCCATGCCACTCTGGGTGGGCAGGTGGGAAGCTTGAGCCCAGCTGCTTCTGCCCAGTGCATGAAGCTCTGGTTCTAGTTCCTAGACACCTTCCATCTGCTCTGCCTGCCTGGTGCAATGAGCAGCACCTGCAGGTGGGCACAGTGGATGGAAGCTGGAGCCAGAGCTCCACATGCAGGGCAGAAGCCACTGGGGTGGCACAGCTCAGTGTGGCAGAAGCAGGATCCACAGCTAGAGGTGAAAGGAGCAGAACAGCCCTGCTGGGCCCAGCCAATGTGTAGCTCCTCCTTGCCTCTGGTGGCTCTCCCTCCTCCCACTCCTGCCTCGGATGCATCGTTCCAGGTGGTGGTGGGGCAGGACAGGGGAAAGCTTCAGCCCAGTGCATGCGGACCTGTCTTTGGCTGCTCATCATGCTGGGCAGACGGAGCAGATGGAAGGCATTTGGCAACTGGAGACAGAGCTCTATGTGCTGAGCAGAAGCCATCAGGCTCAAGCTTCCCACCCGCCCAGAGCGGTGAATCAGGGACAGGGACAGGGACAGGGACAGGGGTGGCAGTGGCACTGGCACTGGCAGCTGGAGGTGACGGAGACAGAATAGCCCCACTCCACTCAAGCAGCGAGGGGGGAGGATGCCTGACAGGGGCTGCTACAGGCAGACCCTGGCTGCAGCCCCTCAATAAACCTGCTCCCTGCTCCCTTTGCCTCAGGGGGCCATGCCAGGCCCGCATCTAGCCACACCCACATCCCTGCTCCAGCTATAGAGCAGAGGGGCAGGGCTAACCCTGCTCTCTGGAGCAAACAGCCCAGCCTATCCCAGGGCTGCAGAGCATGCTGGGATGCCCAGGGACTCTGGTTTAACTTAACTAGGACAGAGTCTGGGACTGAAGTTGTATAAACCGGCTTGACTCAAATCTTATTGACTAAAGAATGGGGAGAGTGAGGAGGGAAGCCACTATGCACAGGTCATGTCAATTCCCAGTCTTCAAGGCTTGCTTCTTTCCCCCAAAACAAACTGCAAATCCAGAACAAATCAATCCAATCTCCTGGATTTTAACCAGCTACATTTTTCCTAGCTTCAGCCAGCAGGGAAGAAACATCCTTTCTTCATGGTAGTGGTCTCTGAAACAGTTTCCCCTTTTCTCCCAGCTAGGAAACTAGCTACAGTGCAGACATGGGAGTATCTTTCCTTACCATGGTTTCCCCTTTTGTGCCTCCTCTTTCCCTAGGATGCACTGATTTTTGGAGCTCCTTGGAGAGGAAGGGAACATATGCAGGAGGAGAGTATCACGAGGTTTTCAGATAACATATGTTAAATGACATTGTGAAAACAATCTTCTCGCAAAACCAAACAAGACTATTTGCAGGCTAGTCTGGGCCAATATATCAAACAAACAAAATAAAATAGTTGGTTTTTGGCTAGCTGGCACTTTCCTTTCAGTCTCTTCCTCATCCTTCTGCTGGAGATGATGTAATATAATCTCATTTTAACATGGGAGAAAAAAACACTTTAAAAGCTTTATTTTCCTTATAGGTTAAAAAAAAAAAAAAAGCCTTCTGGCTATGTGTTTACCATAGGTTTAACCTACTTATAATGGATGTAGCTTTATTTAGCTCTGGGCTGCACCTGAGGCCAAAACCACATTGGTGGTCAGAGACAGATTTTTCTTAAACTTCATAATGTCTTATTTCATTTTCTTCTGTGCAAAAGTATTCATATATAAACATGACACAGCAACTGCAAACACGGTGCAGTGTATTAAACCACAAAAATGACACTTCTTAGAATAAACCTCTGGTATTAAACAACAGAAACAAGACAATTCAGACCAAAGACATCCTTAATTTAGTCCTCTGCAGCAAGCAACATCAGTACTTTTGGGATTATGTACTTTTTTCAATACTTGTTTTACCAGGGAAAACCCCTTACTAACATTATTACAGGTATATGTAGAATAGTAGCTCCTGAGGCTTCACTCAAGTTGTGCCAGGTACTACAGAAGTTCATATTATTATACTTCTCTTACAATCTGGGGATATGAGAGAGGAAACTTGTGAGAAGCTACAGAAAAGTGAAGGGAGTTAGCTAAGGGTCATACAGCTAGTCAGTGGACTACAAACCAGGTACCTCAAATCTAAGATCAATTGACCACCCACCTCCACAATGGTTCCACCCTGATTTCCTGCCCTCACACACTACAGAGAGCATTATTATCGTTGCTATGTAGGGCATAAATACAAACCTTGGTATCATTATGTTCTTTAATTGTGGACATAAAGGGTAACTGAGATACCTTCAATTTGGGAATACAAAAGAATGCTGGAAAAATTAGTAAAATCCAAGGTATTGACAGCTAATGTTCTTTTACTGGGAGAACCATTCTTACAAAAAGAAAATCACTTTTATCTTGCAAAGGAATAACACTGCTCCCTGTTGGCCACCCATATCCCAAGGTCATTACTTATTATTCATACAGTTCCAAAAGATTGCTAGAAGTTTGACAGATCAGAAGGAAGCAAGGTTCATACACCCAAATTCTTACCCTTCAGCCTACGCAAAGCCATATTTGGTGAAGTATTTATGAGCTATCTTGCAGGAGATTTTCAGACATATCATTGAAAGTCAATGAGAGATGGGCACTTAACTCTCCTTTCTGCTTTGAAAAACGCCCCCCACTAATAAATTAAAAATTGCTGGCCACAGTTTTCAAAGGGCTATTTGTGACAGTGACAATAGTATAGGCCACTTTAATATCAAAAAGATATAAAATATATGTAAATACAATAATGTGTGGTAAGATGAAAATGAGGGTCAAACTTCTTCACAGCTTTCAATTCATAAAGGACTGGCAAAAATATTACTTCAAGGATTTTTATTTTTCCCACCAGGTTCCAGTAGGAGATATCTCTGGGGTACTTGGAGAGGCTATTTTCAAAATGTTGTTTCTATTCTACACACCTTAAGTGCAGTACTTTACTGAAAGCAATTGCTATGAAGCTGCTAAAGGAAATAAAGCTGAAACACATGCTGCTAAGCAATTAGTAGTCAGGGCTGGCAGTTTTTTATGGTAAGAATTTCAGTAAAACTCCACTGCCACTAGAAGAGGTAAGATTTGGAAATCTTAGAAGTGAAGCTGTACCAGAAGCAACTCACCACATGATGACACTTCAAAAAAACATTTTGGTCAAGGAAAATGCTTCTTCAGAATTATGTTATGGGGATAAATGAAATTTTGATCCCACTACAGGCCAGGTTCTACATGAAGTTGACTGGAAACTATGCTTTTCTCAGTTCAGAATTTTAGAACAGCCTCCTAGTTTCTGTGCTGGCCCTTAAAGAGCCATACTTTTTTTGGAAAATATATAATTGAATTACAGCTATTACAAGTGCTTATAGGGGTATGAAGTCAGCAAAGATGAAAAACTTCTCCAGAGCAAATGTGTCAAATCATGTTACAACTTTGTGATTTAGTTGTGCTCAAGGACACAGACAGAACTTCAGCTCCCTGCTGTAACTCATGGCGCTTCCATGGAAGCGCCATGAGTTACAGCAATCCTCCAGACCCACTAGACATTCACTGTTGGGGGATTAAGCTGCAGTATGGAGCAGCTGCAAGTCTGCAGTTGTTCTCCCCTAGCCCCAATCCCACCCCCTCCCACACCTGGCACAGTCTTCAGAATGGGAGGGGCAGAAAGGAGCAAAGGGAGCTTGGTTTGGGGTTTGCCCAGCTGATGCTGGAGGGTGAGGCAGGTGTATTGGAGCCCCCACTCCCCACCCCAGGGGGGCTCCAATCCACTTGCCACACTTAGCACTGGCTGGGCAAACCCCAGATGCAACTCCCTCCACTGTCTTTCCATCCTCCCCTTCTGAAACCAGTGTTGAGAGCAAGCTGACACAAATTAATGAAAGCACTTTCATTTGCAGTGCCTTCATCTGAACCCTCATGTGATGAGGGTTCAGATTGTCATGGGGCTGGGCCCTTTTAAATTTCTCTGCAGCCATGACCCTCAGGAATCCTATCACAACAAATGTCACTTGTTAGGCCCCAAATGTCCCACTCTAGACTAGACTCTAAGACCAGAACTCACTATTCTCATTAGAAATTAGGTGCCTAAATACCTCTGACCCTAGTTACTTGGTTGGATTTTGACCCTGCTCTGCAGGTATTAAAGTTTAGTGCACTGAACGTAGTACCAAATCTGAACAAAAATCGATTTCAATATAATTCTCCCCAAGTAAAAATTAACTTTTACGCTTCTGCTGCTGGGTTAAAAAGGAACAACTAATACATTCCTTTATCGTTATTCCTTATTTCCATTGGGCTTCATCCAGAAATCCTTATTTCTTATAAGAAAGCTCATGCAATCACTGGCACTAGTCATGTGAATCAGTATTCATCACATAAATGAGGTTTAACAGGATTGGACCAACTTTCATTTGAATCTCAGGGCAAGATTTCTGTTTGCCTTGGTGATAGCAAGTGTGTCAATGTTTCAAAGTGCTGAAGGTTTTCTGATTGCAAATGAGTAAAGTTAACTCCCTTTGGAGTAAGTATTTACAGGATCAGAGCCTCGCTGTGCTAAAAAGCCATTTTAAATTCTTGTAAAAATTTAGCATCATAAGTCTTGAGTCACCTAATTTCTAATGAAAATAATGAGTTCTGGACTTACAGTCTAGTCTACAATGGTAATCTTGAAGACATGATTTTTTAAATATGTAAACACAAAGCTATACCACATGAAATACTGAAAGGAAAAAAATGAGACAAGGCAAACAAATGAAACATGTTTCTAGACCTTCTTAGTCTCTTGGAATTTCATAGTTGAAACCAAAGAGCATCTGCTGGACTTGAAAGGACCAGAAAGGCCATAAATATCCAGACAGATGGCATGAAAGGAATGCTGCAATTAAAAAACAAGGTGTAAGAAAGTCATCTTCAAAATTTCAAACATCTGGTAAAAAGTGGGCTGAAATTATTAGTTGTGGTGACCTTGCAAAAAGGAGGTAGAAAAAATCATTAAAAGGTGCTCTATTAACACATTACAGTCTCTGCCCGAATGAAGGTTCTAATGAAAAAAATGAACAATAAAACAATATTCATATACAATTGAAAAACAATGGTTTGCACAAATTTCTAGTGGTCTACTTGAGCAGTCTGCCAATATCTCCCCTCACCCCCTATAAAAAATCCCTTTGGTATTAGGAACACTGATTTTCATTACCATACAAATGTTGATCTATATGGTGTAGCCTATGACTGAATCGCCAAGTATTAATGCACCAAAAAGCAAAGGCAACAACAACAAAAGGAAGAAGAACTACTGACTACTGGATCTTTTCTTGGGTTCCAATTTCTAGGGAAACTAATAGTTTGGCAGATTTCTAATGCATGTGGTTGATTTGCTTTTCTTCTAATTCTTAGCCCGTGAAAATTGCAGTGGGGTAAAACAAGGAAAAGAACTTCATAAAATTATCAAGTCTTGTGAAATAAATTGAACTCCTATATGTATTTGGATAATTCATGATTTTTGAGCTATGAGTTTTTAAAGATTCTTTGGCCTCTTAGTGCAAGCAACTGAAAGAAGATACCTCTCTAGTGTTCTACCCACAACCTGAATGAACATTTATTCAAAACCCTACAAAGCTTTTAACAAAACTTAATTTATGTCTCAGAGTTCCCTATGACTTCTTCCTTCAGAAATGAGCGTGTGGCTACTGTAAAAATACAGAAGAAATAGAGGATGTGATAAGGGAACCTAATCCATAATTCTGTTAAAATTGTTAAGAGTTTGCTAAACAAGTGCTTGATCACAACGACAAAGAATAATGTCATCCATCTAAAGAGATACATATTTTATTTTGACTTTCAAAAAGTCCCTCACAAAACACTATTATGACACTAAGTAGTTGATTGAGCAAAATGATTGTGGTGAACGGTGTAAATGATGAAATTCATTTTAGATAAGTGTACGATAAGGAACAGTTTGAATTTTTCAAACACAATAGTTGATTTTAAAGTTAGCTATAAACAAGCAAAAAAAGAAAACCTAAAAGAAATTGTGAGCAGCCTGACAGAGGTTTTGTCTCAATATGCAACTGACATTAAGAAAAGCACAGAAACGATAGCAAAAATATTACAATGCCACTACAAAATGAATCGCACACTCTCAGGATATCCTCAGTTCTTGTACTTCTGCATCTCTCCACTGAGGTTAAATGAACCTACAGTCATTTTCACCAGCTGAGGATGTGGCCAACTATTTTCAGGTTTGGTTACCAACTCTCACAAAAAGGATATGACAGAAATATAGGAAAGGTCCAGAGAAGGACAAAAACTTGTTAGAGTTATTAGAACACTTCCACATGAGGGAATGTTAAAAAGGTTAGAAGTATTTAGTTTGGATAGTAGATAAATAAAAGTGTGTGTGATAGAAGTACATAAAATGATTAGTTTTATATAGGAAAGGTCATCTGAGCGCTCATACTCATCATCATCTTGCATCTTACCAAAAGGGGGCAACCAATTACATTTAAAATAATGAATTTAACTAACTGAAAGAAAATATTGGCTGCAAGAAAATAACGCTCCACTGTGTAATAAAGTAATCTGAGGAATCCATTGTCATAAAATAACACAGAAACCAAGAATTTACTAGGACTCCTAAAATTAGGCATTAGGATTAGGCAGTTGTACAATTAAAACACATCTACCACATTTACAGCAGCAGGAATTAAACTAAAAGAAGAAAATTGAAGAAATAAACCATTTACTTTTTGAAGCAAAACCATATTGCCCTCATAGACATGGTATATTGCCTGATTGTCACTTACCGGGGCTTAACACCTTCCCCTGAAGCATCCAGTACTGGCCACTGCCAGAGACAAGATAATGGACAGAATGAATCATTAGTCTGATCCAAATTCTCACATTCTTAAGTGTTATCTAGAGTGTCACATATAGCCATGATGTCATGTCCTAATATACATTGAAGGTTTATTTGACATAACAAGTGAAGCAATCCTGGGTTTTTGTAGAAAATGATAGTACTGTAGGCTTTCCATGCTCCTATCTATCAGCTGAAAGAGAGTTTTCACTAGCAGAATACTGTATATGTTTTGTATCTAAGTGAAAAGGGGGAATTTTTTTTCAGTTCCTTCAGGAAAATATCCCTAATCAGTTTAAAGAGCTAAGAGGATTCTGCTTAGGATTCTGCTTAGGCTACATTAGCTGAGTCTGGATACCAATATTTTTCATAAACAGAAGTGAATTGGTAAACTAAACATGAATAAATGCTGGCAAATTTGGCAATAATGGCCTATCAGCATTTTATTTCTAACATAAAAATCCCGTTTCTGATAACCACTTATCAGTAGATGGAAAATCTTGGCTCTAAAACACAACACTCAAACCTTACCTAGGCAGCAGAATAAGTGAAATGTAAAACACAGAAAGAGAAACTGTTGGCATCTTTGCTACATAAATATTTTAGACGGTGAAGTCATGCATCTCACTGACTTCCCCATTGACTGGATACAGAATCAAGGTAAGCAATTTAATAGCAATGTCAAAAATGGGAAGGTGGTAAGGAAGTCAATACTTAGACTCAGAGTCTGAATTAGAGTCCCTGGTCCAGCCAAGCAATATATGATGCCAGACCATTGAGGGCTGCCTCAATCCAAAGGTCATCTGGCTTCCAGCCTGAACTTCAGCAAAAATTTGGAGAAGTCTCTACTTCTCCATCAGCTGCCAATGGCTCCAAAGGGAAAATCTAGCACCTGAAGATCACTGACACATGGCAACAGCTCAGATACACACCTTTACCCCCAAAGCCACTATGCTGGCCCTACCTCACTGGAAGATTTCTCTGTAAGTGGAGTCCAACAGGGCTTTGCAACATCAGAATAACACAAGGCAACTTTAAAGTTGGTACTGTTTGGCATTTTCATATTTGGGGGATCTGTTTAATTATAAGGTTTTAAAGGCATATTGAAAAGCACATCAAAACTGAGAATGACAATGGGTAGGGAGTGAAGGGAGGGGAAACAAAGAGTTGCAATATGGAAACAAAGTCTAGGCTTTCAGCACGTTGTATCATAAGGCCATTTGTACACATGATGGGGGTTTAGTCATTTAATTGTGATGACTAAAAATCCACCATTGCAATTTAGGGTCTTTCATCACTGTTACAGTGACAGGCCTGATCTTTTTTTTCCCCATGGAGTCTGCCCATATTTTCTGTCACTGGAAGGCAAACTGCAGCACCTGCCCACTAGCAGCCCACCCAGGTGGCCCCAGGGAGTACTACCACCATAGGGGGGAAGGACCCCCGCCACCCAGGGGGTAGCCACTGTTGCCACTGTAGAGGAAAGGTCCAGGGCCCCCTGGCAACTTACCACCAGGTTGTGGGAGAAGGGGGCAGGCTCCACAGAAAAAAAATAAATCAGGCCCCTCACAGCTTTTTTTTTTCTCAGTGAAGCCTGCCCACATGAGCTGCCACCAGGCCATGGAGCCCCTGAGCTGCAGGGGGACCTGGTCCTTCCCGTCACAGTGGTGGTGCCCCCCCAGGGCCACCTGGGTGTGGAAAGAAGGACCAGAGCCCTCTGCAGCTCAGGGGCTGCTTGACCCACTGGCGGCTTGCTTCCCAACCATGGGAGACATGGGCAGGATAAAAAGGGGGGCGGTGGAATCAGGCCCCTCACCGCTTGTACCTTCAGCCCGCTTCTCTTGCAGCGGGGGGTCAGCTATCAAAGTTTGCAACATTACAAATAGCTAAGTTGCAAACTAAACTACATGCAGATGCTGTTTAGTTTGCAACATAACAAACTCATTTAAAATGTAAGAAACCCCCACGTGTACAGCATGATACAATTAAACCACAAAAATGGACATTTTTTGTCATGTGTACAAGTGCCCTAAGAGAATCCACCTCAATAGCTGGTGCAAGGTAATGGTGCAAGAGGAGGGCAGCATAGCATCACAAACAAAATCAGAGGGAGCATTCAGAGCAAAGGCACAGATCAAAGAATTGCACTGACCAAGAGGGGAACCCACTGACTATAACACTGCACACTGAAGAAGAGAGAGAGATGCAGTCAGTCAATACAGACAGATATGTGGAGCCTACAGCCAAGTTGGCAGCATCAGAGAAGCAAAGTAGATGAGTAGAATATTACAAATGATTTTTTTTTTGGCCTTCTCTTGTGGTGAATGTGTAGTGCAGCCATAAGTGTTTGTGTAAAACTGCAAAAATAAACTAGGTATCAAGTTAACCCTGACACCTAAAAGAGACAGTGCTGTGGAAATCCAGGTACTGGGCAAACATGAAAAGGTCCAACCAGGAATGTTGATGCAATGTCACAATTTGATCTTGGCAGATGTCACAAAGTAACTTCTGAGAAGACCATTGTTGGCTTCAGCCATCTCCAATCTCATGCTTATTTTAGAAAACTATTTAAAAAATCGCATGCATGAAGGAAATTTTAAATTGCCAAATAAATAAGCTATGCCAACATTGGACTCTACCACTTCCAGGTTACACCATGTATTTCTCAGGTATTTAACTTGTCTCACGGAAAACATGGTAAATAATAGAAAATACCAACATATGATGCAACCAGTATATTTTTACATGGGATAAGACATGCACTTTCTAAAAATACAGTACATGCTGCAACTTCATTAATTTTCCTTATTAGTGTTTCATATAGATACACAGGGGTGCAAACAAATGTGCAGGCCCCTGCTCTAACTCATGGTGCTTTGCATAAAATGCCATGAATTAGAGCATTCCCCAACCCAACAGACATTTGACTGTTGGGCTGGTGGGGGAGGGTATAGGGCTGTGTGCACCTGCAGGTGAGCAGCCAGCCAAGGAGCAATCCCTTTCCCCAGCCCCACCTCTTCCTCCTCCCAGCTCTGGGGTTGTCAGCAGGAAAGGAGGGGAGAGGGGGGAAAGGGGAAGCCAGCAGCAGCAAGCTGCCAGCTGGAGTTTGCCTGGCCTGAGCTGGAGGGGGCTGGGGGAGCACAAAACAGATGGGGTCTGATCCACCTACCCCTGCTCCAGCTCAGACCAGGCAAATCCCTCAGGCCAGCTCAGGCCAGGCTTCCCCCTCCTTGCCTGCTGATGCCCATGGCAGTGGTGCTGCACTGCATCAGGACAGCCTTGATCATGAGAAAAATTAACCCTAGGGAACACAGGACATTTTTACATGTGTTCCAGAGGTGGAGACACTTGCAAAAGCTGCTCTAATTTAAGCACCTGCAGCATCTCATATATCAGCATCCCTGTGCTTCAAAATGGTGGCAGGAACACTTTAACTAAAGCTCATCAAATGAGTTCTAGTTAAAGTACCCCTGCCACCACTTTGAAGTGCAGGGACACTGATACATGAGACACAGAGGCTGCTGGAGGTGCACTAACTAGCACACTCCAGCAGACTCAACTGAGTCTCCTCTGATGTGCTGTGATTACATCTATAGGCACCCACAAATTCCCTAATGTATCTAAAGTGAAGCATTTTCATCTGATACCTTATTTGAGAAGGGTTAATTTTTTGCAAATGTCACAGCATGGCTATAGAGCACTTTCAGGGGGCCAATCATGCTAAAAATGTAACTTCTGTCTATGCCCTTGTAATCCTGAACCAAATCTCTCTGAGCACAACAGGAATCCTTCTACTGACTTCACTGCCCTGACTCGGATAGCATGACATTTCCCAGGAAATCCAGTCCCCATTCCATCACTCCTTGGTAGTGGGAGTCACTATTGGCCTGCTATTCGTGTGAGTGTATAGGGTTTGGCAGATGGAATGGGGAAGGGAATAGGAAGGGCTGCTTTCTCTACAACTTCTGTGCATCCATAAAGCTTAAGCCTCCAGTTTTACAACCTGAATAATTTTTTAGTTTGTGTAGCTTTATTCTGCAAAGGGGGTTTTGCCATTACCTTAGATATCAATAGGTTTTTCTGCTGATACCATTAAGCATTTATATTGACACAATAGTTCCTTTGTACAAACAGGGTAAGTGTTGTAATAAAAAAAATGTTCTGACTGGTGACAATAAATGATGAAGCACTTCTAAGTATGACCTGGTATATTTAAGGAAGATTTAAGAATTTATCTCCCCATTGGTCAATGAGAGCTGGAATAGAGGGGGTGAGGGGGGCAGAAGAGGTGAAATGGCAACCAACTAGTATGTCAGACATGACAGTCAAATGTTACCAGAACTCAATCACTGAGAAATATGGACTTCTCAGTAAAGGTTGCTTAAAACAAAGGCCCATTTGTCTGAATACTGAAGACATTTAATCAATTTACATGAGGGATTTCAAAATTAGTCAGACTGTAATGAACTATGAAATACTGATTAATGAATTTTCACAATGTTTGATTAGAAATTTAACATGTATGCTAGCACATTTGTGCCATTACAGCATTTGTACGATAATAATTTGCCATAAGGTAAACAGTCTCTAACCTATAGAATTCAGTTTTGTTAGCTTCTCAACTATGCTTTTTCTTGAAAAAGTTTGTTATTGAAGTCTTTTAACCTATACATAATATGTATAACAACGAAAAGATAGGAGCTTGTCAAAATCAATATATACAGCAAAATTCTTTTGAATTAATTGTATATTCTGCTCTTTACAAGTTCTTGACCATCCTTGTCACCAGAGGATGTGAAAGTCTTTTGGTAGTGCATTAAGCCATATAAATAATATCTGCCAGTTCTGGCTCATTTTCCATTCTTTTCCTATGGGGAAAATATATGTACAGCTAAAATCATGTATGTCACAGGACACTAAGGTGCCTGCTCCTAGAAGAGCAGGAACTGCCTGGGGAGAGCCCAAAGAGCCAGACAGGAGCCCAGGTGCAGGTTGCCATGGCAGCTAGCTAATGAGGAAATTAGCTTGCACTTGCACCTGGTCAGCTGGCCGGAAGGGGCAGGGCCCTGGGCCCATATAAATTCCAGGACGGGGACTAGGGAGTTCAGTTCTCTGCCGGTGGCCAAGGAGAAGGAGCCCTCCCAGAGTGAGTGAAGGGAAGAGGCCTGACTGTTCTGCTTCTAGTAATGTAAAGGGGCAGAGCACACCTTCGTAGTTTGTGTTATTGTTACAGCCCAGGGGCTTATGTTTTGTTTCTGTTTCATAACAACTGGTGATTTGGGTGAGGCTATAAGGAGGAGGCCTCACTGGGGGCCCACTGCAGCGTGGGGATACCGGCGCCAGAGAGGGCATGGCATTTGGTATGCAAAGAGCCCAGTGCCAGAGAGGGCGCAGCGACAAGGGCTGCAGAAAACCCAGTGAGGACAAGGGGCTGAATTATAATGAGGTCTAGGTGAGACAATGCCAGTACCATCTGCAAGGTTTGGGGTATGGTAAAGGGGTGGTTGGAGCCACACATATAGCTCATAAGGCTGGGGGACCCACAGGGTCCAGGGAAGTCCATCAGAACCGTGTCCGACCGGACATGAAGGCAGCCTCACTGTATTACATTTTACATCAAGATGTGGCGTGCGAGAATAGAGGGTGCCCATTGGGCTGAACTGGCATGGTTGAGGGGCCTTAGGAGATCATGGCCATCCTTAGGGACCCCATCCCGTGACAATGTATAATAACCAAAATTATGTTAAGAGATTAGTTTCCTGACCAAAATGGTTACAGCTTAAAAAAATAATGTGTAGGCCAAGCAGCCTGAATGTTTACTTGGTAGTCAATGGGTATGTCTCCACATCATCCTACAGCAATGTAGTGCATCGCTACATCACCGTATGGCATGCTACGGCAATGTAGTGATCACATGAGTCTACACGTGATTGGCAGCTACATCACCATATCACCATAGTGGTGCACTCCCCCATTTTAGCATGCTGCTATGGCAACATCGAACCATGCACCACATATATGGCACAGTATGGGCGGTTGCTGCACCATGCTTTAGTATTTCCAAAAGGAAGTACTAAAGCACAGCAACATGTAGACGCACCCAATGGGAACTTGGCTACTGGTTTAACAGTGAGCCAAAGATATACCAAACTGGCAAAATGGATGCAACTCAAGCCCATTTATTTTTAATGGTAAGGCCCAAACTTTCAAATTGATGCAGCAGATTTGTAAGTATGCAGTACCAGCCACACACAAAAGTCTAACGTGACCATTTAGGGACATGCACACAAATTCTGATATTGAATTCGGAGTTGTCCATGAGAAAATCAGTATGCAAGATGGCTCACCCCCTTTACATATACCCTTTTTGAAAAACAGATCCTAATATTTTTAAAGTAGTGTATTGTTATATTTTCTAAGTCAGTAGTCTAGGTGGTAGTCATTCAGTTTGCCCAAGTGTTATTATGTAAATTCACAACAAAAATCTTCTATTTAGGAAAGCAAACAGATTCTCCTTCCCTTCAATGGAAATTCTTTATATTTGGCCAACTAGTTTGAATAGTTTTAGGAGATGCATGCCAAAAAATAATGAGCCTTCAATAAGGGCTGATTTGGGACATTATTAAGATCTTGAGTTGAAGGAACATTAAACATTCTTCAAATTGTATTACTACACAGTTTTAGACAAATTCACAGGTATCTGTCTATTTCTTTTACCTGAATCACAGGTATCAGCAGCTAACCAGCATGTAGATTCTGTGTCTCTGTTAGTTTTATTTTTCCTGTATTTTCAGAAGCCACTAATTATTTTGAATGACTAATAAGGAATCCTTTTTAAACCTCAAAATAACTGGAAACACAAAAACATAAAAGTGTTTTTCTTGGGGTTTGTGAGGGCTAAGTAACAACCACACTCCAAACATAAATTAAAATTGGAAACCAAGTCACCGTACTTAGAAATAGAGGAGATACTTATGGGAACATCATGAAGTGTAGCACAGCATCACTGAAAGATTATTCCAAAATAATCAATAAAACAATCTTGGTTTGTAATTGGTTATTAGTTATATCTTCTTTTTTATTGCATGGAATATGAAGAAATCCTCTCATCCACAATGAAAAATGGAAAATCATTCAGGTTTGGGTTGGTGGTTGCCAATAGCAACAAATACTGGAATATTGCCATCTGGCCTCTTGTTTTAAATGAGATTTGAATAATCAATTTAATAATGGATAGAGTACATGCTTACAGAAATAATCACTTGTCAGTTTAAAAAAAAACTTTGGTATAAAACAAAGATACACTATATAAATATAAAGCAAAACAAATAAGCATCTGCACAGATACAACTATTTTTATTTCCATCACTAACTCCAAATAAACTGAAGTATCTCTCTTCTCTCCATTTCCTTAGTTGATGTTCACACTCATTGTTTAACAATCAGGATAAAATCTACAAGACTGGCTGGCTTGCTACATGCATTTAAATCTGCTAAACATATTGTGAAGAATGAGCTATAAAAATGTTCAGTTTTGAACACTTTTAGTCCTCCTGTATGTCATAGGATGTGCAATGTAGAAGGTCACTTGGTAAAACAGAACAAAAAACAACAAAATTAAAGTAAAATATCTACAATACTACTAGCTTAATTGGACAGGATGAAATTGTACTCAGAAAATCAGAACTCCAAACTTCCAAATAGTTCCCTCATTTACAGGATATATATAGCACATACAATATTCCCACACTGTGCTGAGACCAGCAATATGATGGAAATGATGATAGCGTTCTGGAAATGCTTGAGTTGTATAAAGATGCTTAGAAAAGATAAAGCTTATGGATTAACCCTGTAATTTCATATACTAAATTGGTGAATCTGCAGAAATGAGCAAGAACTCAAACTATCATCCATGGCAATTAAAAAAAAAATACACAAAAATCTTAAAACAAGATACTAACTAATTCCTATGCTGACATGTTTCAGCATTTACTCTTTGGTAGTGTCAGTTTACATTGGGATTTTCAGAAATGTTCAACATTGGCCTAATTCTGCACCTATTGAACTCCAATTCTAGTGAACTCTTTTGAAAAATCCCACCTTGACATTATGAGAAACAATGTGGGCCTTTATGCTTGTCTGTGAAATAAAAAATAATAATGCAGTAGTATTTTCACAGGTGTTTGGTGAATTGCGTATTGTAATAAATTCTGCTCCACCACACATACACAGGTGTATATACATAAGCTGTTTGGAGAAAAGACTGCCTTTTTGTTCTATGTGGGCTCTTCTACACATGCATTTACTCTGGCCTAAGTTTATACTGGTGTAAATTAATCTGGTGTAACCACTCTCAGGCAGGCATCTACACATGCTGGGATTAGGGAGATTTGCTCCCAGTTTACTGCAGCCCTGCAATCGGCCTCTGCAGCCACTCCCCCTGGGTGCTAGCCCAGGAGCAGGCAGGGAGCTAGCTCTAGGCAGGGAAACAACTGTCTCCTGGCCCCAGGGAGCCACCTGCAGCAGGGACCTTCCAACCCTGGCTTCCCAAACAGAGGCAGAGAGCTTGGAAAGAACTGCAGGAGAGGGGCAGGCCTCAGCCCCCTGCCCCAATTTGCCGGTGGGACAGCTAGCAGCTAGCTGCCACACCAGCAGATTGGGGCAGGAGGCTGGGACCTACTCCACCCCGTGTTGACACTGGTGTTTAGGAACCCAGCCCTTATTCCTTTGTTCTGGGCGGGTACAACCCTCAGACTGACCACAACACCTGCCGTTTGATAATAGGCAAATTTATTGATACAGAGTGATAACGAAAAAGTAACAATACAAACAATTAAGCAATTGTGTATCTGCCAATCCTAGGGCTGTCATCAGAGTCAAAGTATATTTGGTCAGGCTTCGCTCTGAGGCTCTCTCTCTTAGGTGTCAGCAGTCTAGAGGTAGGATACCGAGGCCCAGAGCCCCCCTTCAGTGGTGTGTATAAAATGGGTTACTGATATGCCCTTAGTCCATGGTGGCCTCAGGGACACTTCCTGGGGAACAGGGATGGGGATGGGGACCCCTCTCAGGGAGCAAAACAGGGAGGGAAAGGGAGAGATGGGACCAAGAGAGGGACCCTTTGTTAATCTCAGGTCTCTGCTTTTGTATTCTCCTTCCTCCTTGATGACTGCTGATGACTCTTCATCCATGGCTATCTCTGGTTGGCTGTCTCTATATGGTCACACATCCACAAAGCCTTCCGGGCTTTTTCCTAATTTGGGACTCAGGCCCCTCTGCTCTTTGAGGCCTTGTTGCTGGTGTCACTTATCTTGTGTTATGAGAGAGTATAGTACATACTTCTTTGGTTCCCAGGCTGTGTGTCCATTCATTGGCCTTGTTGTGCTAAACAGCCTGTCTGCTTTTAGGGCTATGAGAGGGTGTGTGTGTATGTCTCCCAAGCTGTTTAGAAATCCATTAACCCCCTGCTGCCCATCTTGACCCCTTATAATGCATATATAATGCATATAAGGCCAATTCTCAAAAAACAGGCCTTTAAATACCGTTTCAGAGCCAACACCCTGCAGCTCTTTCTAAGCCTCATGCCTCAATCACCCAATCAGGGCACACGACTGGGACCTGCCCCTGACAGGGACAGTTCCCAGACAGCCCCAGGCTGTGCAGCAAAGTCTGCATGTGCAGCCGGGAGCCGGCTGGGGACTGCCTGAAACAGAACAGTTCCCAACCACCTCCAGGCTGCATGTGCTTCCCCACACAGCTCGGGGCTGGCTGGGACCTGTACCTGTGAGGGACACGTCCCAGCCAGTTCCAGGCTGGGCAAGGAACTGTCCCCGTGCAGGGAGGTTCCAGACCCTGCTTTGTGACTGTGATTGCAATTGCAATCAAGGAGTGGGGGCTGGGGAGCTCCCAGACTGTTCCCAGCCCCAGCTCCACAACCAGCCCCATCGCAATAGGGGAGTGGGGGCTAGAAGCTCCCTGCTTCCGTGGTAGGGGGATATTGTCCCCCACCAGGGCATGCAGGGAGGGGCTGGGTACCTTGTTCCCTGCCCAGCTCTGTGAGCAGAGAGCTTTAGGGGAAAAAGGCTGGAGAGCTTCCCCCCACCACCCGATTCCAAGTAAATCTGGTACTTGCCTTTGCAGGTAGAAAATTTACTTGGGATTAGAGAGGTTTACTGTGAAGTAACTAGCACGTGCACACACAGATGCACATGCTCACTTCGTAGTAAACTATACTAATGCAGAGTTAAGCATCTCATGTAGACGCACCTGTTTGTAGAAGTAGCTGGCACAGTGGGGTGCACTACTGTAATTAATACAAATAGTAAGAATAGTATTACTCGAGAGAAGTCAAAGGAATGACACAAGTCTAGCTCAGGATATAATTTCAGTTCTTACAAATATGTGGCCACACCCCCATCGCTGCAAGTTTGCATCTGCCGACATACACATCTCTTCTATTCTGTAAGCTTTACTGGTCCTTTACAGGAATTAAGAGAAGCTGTGTCCACCTTTACCTTTAAAATAGCAATCAAGTGGAACAAGAAAATATTTTGCAGAGAGAAGATGGCAGGAAGATAGCCATTGTTTTCAGGGAATATTTGGACTTGTAAGAGCCCTCTAAACACATTATGTAAATGGACTGATACTACATTCCCAGAACAATATTTTTTAATATGTGGCATTATTTTTCCAGTTTTATTGCTTATTTATTTTCAGTAGATTCAACTCAGACATAAGCTGAAAGAGAATTCAGCAACAATGAGGATTTCAGAGAGAATCAGTTCAGACTGACTGACTCATTGCTAATGGGTTGGTATAATGTGTTTCCTTTTTCCTGGCTCTCCAAACCTCAAGGTACAAACATAACAAACATTTGCTGACCCAGCTTGGCTCTTCTCTAAGTGTGAGCAGTATGTTTCTGTTCATTTTCAGAGTGTGATGTGGCTTATAAGTGAAATGGACGTCAGTCTGCTAGACAGGTGCCAGCAACATCATTATTCCATCTTTATATGATTTATTTTTATTGGGACTCTGCCAGATGGCAAAAAGAGTGCATTTTGCACTGCCAATCGAGTGACCTGAATAAGGACACAGATTCAGGATCCCAGGCGTGAATGAACATGCAGGCAAGTGTCCAATGAATGGCAGGTGTCATTTTTAATTTCCGTAACTTGGGCAGTAACCTTTTTTTTTTTTTCACTCAAATGTTAAGAAAAAATACTCCACATGGTAAGGTATATTTGTATAATAAATGTTGCCATTATTATACTGAAATTATCTATGTTATTTAAGTCATAAAATGATGATACACATTTTCAAAAAAGGAAAAAAATATATAAGTGCCAGGTGACTAGAACGTCACATGCCTGAAGCTTCTTCACACATGAAGTAGCCTACAGCTTTCAAGCAGGGTCAGCCAGGCCTACGAGCTAAGACTCTGAAAAGAACAAATCAAGTCTAAGAGCTGTTGAGGACTGAGTGCTTGTTCTATAAACCCCAAAGCTTTAACCCCACCACTGCTATTTGTAGCAGTCCCGTATGACTGCCTGTCTCCAGTCTTAGTGTTTGCTAATCAACCTTTAAATGTGTAGTATAGGATTGAGCAAAATGAAAGAGTCACTGGCTCCCAATTCTTCTCACAAATAAAACCTTTCCATGTAACATTTCTTTAACTTCAATATAGTCTTTCCATAAGTAGGAAGTTTAACAATCTCCAAAACCAGGAAGGAAGCGGGAACCCAGAAAAGGCTTTCACAGAATGGAAGTGAAAGAGAAGCTTATAAAAGAACTTTTATTGTCAGAAAGAAGAGGGGCATCATGGGACAGACTCTGAGTTTTATTGTGATATTCTGTGTTAATTATTTAGGTTGTTATAATATTGTGTGACTCAGTTTACCACATCAGCCTATGCACAGAGAATGAAGGATTAAGTGCCAGGTATGTCTACCAGCACAACAAGATAAGATGAATCTTTAGCATCAGGAGTCTTGAATGGCTTTATTGATCTATCACCACAGGTGAGATGCCCAACACTGAGAAAGCACTGGGCATGACAATGGGAGAGCAAACTGGAAAAAAAGCAGTTGGCAGCTCCTGGCCAAAAGAGTCTAGGGACAGAGACAAGTAGAGGAGCTCTCGGGAGTTGGAAAGACTGGAAAGGGAACGGCTGAGTATTTTTGGGGGTGCTCAGGGGACAGACTGGGGACAGAGAGACTGAGTAACACCATTGGAGGGGACAAACAACCTCTGGTTGACTGGCCTTTCCTCCAATAAACATTTGTTATAAAAGGCTCTGTTGTGCTGCTTGGAACTGTGGCTTGTACGTGGTCGCCCTAACAGGAGGCAAAAAAATTAAACAATTTCAGGTGCAGTTTTTATGAGCTTCCTCTAGAAACTAGGCATGGTTCTGATGGAGACTTAAGCTGGTTTTCTGCCAGTTCATTCGCCAAGCTTCCCAGCAACCTGGGCTTTCAAATTCCCACCTATTCAAAAGCCTACATGGTAGCCCAATGGGGAGCCAGGTACCTGGAAGCATAGGGAATGCTGTCTCAAGCTCTTCGCTCCCTGGCAGGCTGGGCCCTCCCAGGATCATGTCAAGGCCTCAAAGCCTGCTGGGGTCAGTCCCACTATGTGAACGATCCTGGGGCTACTTTCAAGAGTTTCCAAGAGGCCAGTCCTGAAGCCAAGACTTAATTATTTTTAAAAAGAAAATCAGAATTAAACCAAATGGTAAAATATTGAAATCTTTCACAAAATGGAATTAAGTTTCTGTGCATAATTCCGATATTTTCCCCCTTTTCTGAGCATTCTGAGTTCTCCTTACTGTAAGACCTGGGTGTTGTTGTTATGGGGCAGCAAAGGTATTTTCTATGAGACATGGAAGTCCAGAGTCCAGATGCCTAGCTAAGCTTGAGAATTAAGTGTATTGGAAAATTTAGGGAATGTTATCACTGACTTCAGTGGGAGCAAAGTCAGGCCAATCCTTTGACAATCCCACCTTTAATCTTTTATCTAACCAAAACTTTGAAAGAGCCTGAATAAATATACTATCTACTTGTTAATAAAGCCTTTCTGTATATTTTTACTTTATGTTTCCTATGCTGGTGTTCCTAGCCTAGTTATTAATGTTATTAAAATCCTCTTTTACTGCATACTTAAGGGTGTATCCTTGCAGAACATCTCTTGTGACACATGAAAGACAATCCATCAATACCTTCATCCTAGGAAGACAAGAGCATGAAATTACATGGAGGATTTGGATTTGGGCCTTACTTCTTGACAACCATAAAGTTGGGGAAGGCAGATGTTGTCTTCAGCTGCAATCACTGTAATCTATTTGTAGCTCAATTAATGTACCCACGTTTGGAAATCATTTCTTAAAATTTAGTAGGAAAATGGGAGCAGAAATGCACACTGCCATTCAGCAGGTGTTCATTCAGTAACTTCATGTGGGAGAATACAGAGTGAACATGAAAGAAGAGTAAACATTTATGTTTAAACAATATTAGAAAACCTAACTTTCTTCCAAAGGATTATCTGCTGATCATGCTGTTTCAAACCATATACCACCATCTCAGTAATCATTTGTTCCTACTCTTACATACTAATTACTATAAAGTGTTCAGGTATATTTTACCAAACAGAGCAGCATCTAAAACCTTGGAAAGTTTGAGCCAGTATACCAATATAACAAAAATGTTAGTCCATCTCATCTCAGCATTCAAGTATTGAGATGAGATGGACTATCCAAGTAAAATCTACTCATCTTTATGTTGCTAGCATCATATTTCCTTAAAGAGAGGTAGGGAAGCATAAGTAAAGACCTCTGTATATATTAGGAACCATGGGCTAAATCCACTTAGGAAATTTAGATTCAGCATTGGAATATCTAACTCTTAGACATGCTGCTACCAACCTAAATCCACTGCCCTGAGTTAGGTACCCAAAATTCCTACACAATGCATGTGAAAAGTTAGACACCTAAGAAAAAAATCCACAAAAGTCAGACCAACAAAACTAGCAAGTATGCAGTGTTGAGGAGAGGTGAGGAGAGAAAGAGGTGGTAGTAGCGGTGCTTCCTTTTGTCTAATACATAGGCCTTTTTTATATAATGAAAAATCTCACCTGGTAGGCATGTTCTGAATCACTGGCCCATTGGTGAGACAGATATCTAATTTGTGAATCCCATTAGTGCCATCCAAGCTGACCAGTTTGGCACCATCAGAACTTGAAATGTGGGGAATACCCAGCAACAGAAATTTAGCTGAGCAGGGCTTCTGAGAATCTCACTTTGGATTTAAGAGCTTAACACACTTTGACTATGTCTATACTACAGGAGCTGTGTGCCCTCACCAGGACACTCTAAAGTATGCTCCACCCACCACATTTGCACCCATTTATATGCTCCAAATTGAAAAATACATCAGTGAGTCCAATTCAGGGTCAGGCCCAGTGGCTACTCTCCAGGATGACAAGACAAAGACACCTAAGGGCAGCCATAGAAAACCTCACCAGTGCATTTCTGCTTTTGAACCATGTCTGCAGCAGCAGGCATACTCAGGAATGGCCTGACTTTAGACATGCCCTTTGTAGGTTCACTAAAACATGCTGTTCTTCACAGTACTTTGCCTAGTTCATATTCAGGCAGACTGGTGCCATCTTAGAGAACGAAGGACTCTGCGTGGCCAGCACAAGTGACTCAGATTTTTAAAGACAAATCTGGAGAGTATCCCAGATTATGCATCTGCTCATGTAACATAAAACTCAGAGGCTAAGGTTTCCTAGGGAGGAGGTAAGGATGATTATGTACTTGGCAACAGTGGTGAACTACACAACACTCGTTCTCTCTGTGAAAGACCAGAGGGAGATCTGACCCATCTGATTCTCCCACATAATCCTGCTCAACTGTGTAATTTATGGCTTGTTCTCACAGGAACAGATATGCACAACTCCTTATGTGAGCTGCTGCTGACCCAGGCACAGAACAGGCTTTATGCTTCTCAAAAGGATGGATTAAGTACACATGCTAGAGTGGGCCTGAGTAAATAACATGTGAGTGGAGGTACAAGGGGGTGGGGGGAGGCGGCAGGGGAAAAGAAAAATCCTCCATAAAGTATAAAATGGAGGTGGCAAGAAAGTCTGAATGGAAGCTGGGTGGCCCTCAGAAAAGAGGGGAAATGGACTCACTACAAAGGAATAGGAACGTTTGAACTGATGCATTTATCACCTAAGCCCAGGAAGGTTTGAAGCTTTTTCAAAGGATCTTTTTTTCTTGTAGCCTTCATTAATAGCATGACTGGTTTCTTCTCTTGATGCACTGCTAGCATGTGGTTCAACCCTACAGGAGACTGATAATAGATTCTTACTGACCTACTGCAGCAAGTGCAGTTCATTAATTGCTTCTTGGATAAAAGGGATGTGCCAATGAACACCAAGCATTTAATCTGAACTGCTCTCAGATAGGAACTCTGGGAGCACCCAAAAGAAAGCTTGGGTCCAAACCATGGGAGGGTCTGATCCCAGGCAGATTGGATGGACTGTTTTTTGGAACAAAAAAGAAAGCCTTCCATTGCTACCCAGACAATTCTCCAAAAGCAGTGGTTTTCAACCTGTGAATACCCACTTTTACAATTCAAAGGCATCCACACCTCCACTGAAAATTTCCAAAGGGGACCTCCATTTGAATTTTTTTCAGGGGTTCACAAATGAAAAAAAGTTGAAAACCACTGTCCAACAGCATCTTTCACATAATAAAAACAACTACAGGTTTGATCATACCCACACTCTGGCATGTTTTCTTTATTGATACATGCCAACTGCCCTGCAAAAGACTCTAAGGCGTTCCACGTTCTACCATGCGTCAACTCATATAGAGTCCCAGTGTTAACAAGCAAGGTGATGAAGTGAGAGAGCTGGCTTCTTGGTACATCCAGCTATGGTAAAATATTAAGAATTGATTTTTTACTAAAATAAGAAGCACTAAACAGGTGGGTACTGGTATGGAATTCTAGACTTCTGGATTCAAAACTTCATGCTTTAGGTTTCTCCTGGATTGAAGTCCACATTGTTTTCCATGACTGGACTTTTCTCCCCAAGGTTGGCCCAGCACAGGAAAACCAGTTTTGCATCTCAAAATGGAGATTCATTGACAAACCCACATAAAGGTGACAACATAACACACAGCTAATCATACCTCACTCTAAAAAAATATGATTACTCTAACCTCCTGTCTAGGAGCTCTAAATGGGAAATGCACAACAGATTTGTGATACATTAGACAGTTGCTAATGAAGTGCTTCCCCTTTCTTCTGTTCCTTTCTTCTCCTCTCTTAATTTTAATGTAACAGTATGGTATTGAAGGGTGATGATACAAAATATAGTAGAACCCTAGACTCTTTTTTTTGAGGTATCAGCAGTCCCAGAAATCTTTGAGAACTAGAATATGTTTCCACCTAGCTCCAAAATGATGGATGATAATTTGAACATTGTGAGCTGAATTTTCAATGCCCTTGAAGTATCAGATTCAGCGCCAAACTAGAAGGCTTGAGGAGGCCTATATAGTTTATTAATACATTAATGCAATTAACAGAGGCCTGAGCTGTACAGGTCTTTGTATGGGTATATGTACATGTTTTCTATTTTTTTTTAATCTGCTGATAAGAGAGAGTCTAACAAAATCTTACATAGCAAGATCAATACGCTAACATGAGACACGATGGGCAAGTGTGAAATATACTGTAAGCAGAATTAATACCCATTGGTATCCTAAATGCAATATGCAGAATACTTTTATAAGAAAAGTATTATGACACAGTAATTTGGCCATGAGAGGGTAATTGACTTAAGATATGCTGATAAAGATCGATTGCAAAGGTTTGGAGTTATGACACCAACAAAGTTACAATGACATTAGCACAAAGAGAGAGACACAAATCCATTACAAAGATACAATCAAATATTCAAAAAAGCCTGGCATGCTCATTACTTATTCATGCTAATACAAGTATATTAAGAAATCTAAACAGTGTTAGTGCTCAATCACTCACAAACCAAATGAGGTTTTGCATTTATCAGCCACCAGTCATCAAGACCTAACATTAGCTGTACAAAGGTGGTAATATGACATAACTGGAGATATTTATATCAGCCTACACAGACTGAGAGATACAGTAGGATTTATTAAACTGAGTAATGCCTTTACATTCAGCACAGCAATAAAAGAAATAACTGTGCAGAAGTCATTTCCCCAGACAATAAGATTTACCTTTGAAATCGCTTAAAGATGTTGTATCTGTTTTCAAAGGGTGTCTGGCAGTTTTCCAGCCCTTAATAAACAATTTGCAGTTTAATTTTGCAACTTAGGAATTGGGTGCCAAAAATAAATGGGGTCCTACAATTTAAGTTAGTTGGTAGAATGTCTGTCTTACGGGGGGTTTTAGTACTTCTCCTGTTAGACTAGTTAAAGAACAACCAAGGTTAATTTAAACTCAAATGGATTTTTATAAGTTTAATAAAACTTCCTCTGCATTGCACTTGAATCTCAAATGGTTTCATCATCCAAAAAGTCAAACCCAAGACACTGAGGTTGAGGTACCCAATAGGTTTATTTCTGAGATCCAGTGAAGTATAGTTTAATATCCAATATGACTGCATCTTGCCCTTATACAGGGGGATGAACTCAATGATCTCTTAAGTCATTTCCTTCTCTATGTACCAGTTCTTCTGCAGTATATTTTTGTAAGTACCAGTCGGTTTGCCTTTAACTTTGGCTCTGTCTAAGACTGTCTTAAGTTATAATAAATGGAAATGGGTTGAAAATATTCTCTTCAAAATTCTGTCAATTTTAGAGAAAAAGAAAGTTTAGAATTTCACTGTTTTATTCCATTTCATTCCGTAAATAAGTTTCTTATCCTGAACTCAACACCACAGAGTCAAAGCACCTTGAGTGATACACTAAGCAGAGTGACTAACAGCTGTCACATGTTGTTTGTTAATATGTTTCACATTCAATACTTTTTTAAAAAAACCCTCCCTTCTGCCTTCTTCCTTTCTCCCACCAGGACAGCAGATAACTATTCCGAAGCAAATGGTAAAATCATACCACTATTTTATTCATAGTTGCATCCTACTTTGCTGCAACACATCAGCTCATACCATGCCATTTATACAACACTTTGCACTGATGTAGGGAGCGGCCAAAAGTAATATTTATACCAGTATTAAATTACACTGGTATAAGCTATTCTAATTTAACTGTTACCTCTGATCAAAACCTCTACTGGTATAACTGGAAATAAACTGCTATAATTTTAAACCTGTTTCAGGTTTAAAGTTACAGCAATTTAGCTTCACTTATACCAATATAGGAGCGCACAAAATCAATAACAGATCAGAATAGTTAATATGTACTCAAAAAAGCAACAAGATGCCCTTCTCACCAATACAGTTTAATATTTTATCTGTTCATAGCAAGAACATAGTTGGTCTTTACTTACTAATATTTTTATGTTTTAAGCTTTCTTGGTTATTAAGTTGAGAAATCACAAATCCTTTCCCACCTAAAAATATCTAAAATTTAAAAAATGTTAAAAATAGTTTTACTTCTACAGAACATGAAATACTGTCTTGTACAAGGACATATGTACATCTGCAGTGAATGTTTGCAGTTGCTTTACAGCAGCACTTGAGTAAGGTATCGTTTTGGTTTGATCCTGATGACATGCCATTTATAAACTGTGACTGATAAATCCAATGCCTCTGAAATCAGATAAAACTTTGATAAATGACTTCTTAGCGAGCAGGTTGCAATAGCTACTCCTGTCCGCATTTAGCCACCCTGCTGCAATCAGCACCATTTTGTTTAATCAACACTTCAGACAACAATACATTTGAAAGCTATCACACCATTAAGAGATGTGAAGATATTCTTTTCCTGAAGGATACCGGAAGACAGAAAACTACAAAAACTAGACTCTGCCTTTCTGCAACAGCTTTTATAGCCTTAGTTCAAGCTTGGAAAACGTCAAATGGTTGTAAAATAGGGCCTTATTCCAAGGCTTCTTCTGTATTTTTTGCAGAGGTGAGAAGGCATGACAAAAAGGCTCAGTTGCTCCAAAGAATCTGCACAACAACGTAAGCTTTTCCCCTATCAAGGATATGTTTGAGAATCATCCATGCCTTTTAAGACAAGGAGAACAGTATATAGAGATGACTTAAGTTACGAAATGGCAAAGGATTCTACGATGAGTCACAATACCACAGGAGTAAGAAGGAGAGGAGGGAGCTGGGATTTGTCAAAGCACAAGAGGATTTGCCTACTGGAAAGGTTATTACTAGTCCATTTTTCTTCATAAGGAGAAGAGTTAGCTCAGAAAAGGAAATTTCAGCTCATGATGATGTCCAAGAGCATGTATTGCTGGCCCTTTCCTGATGAAATATGACCCCATATATTCATAATTAGATTGCACATCAAAGCTTGCAGTAGGATCCCAGTGGATTATGACTATGGTGACCATAGGTCCTGGTTCAACTGGGACAGTCCCAGATTTT
Source organism: Crocodylus siamensis (assembly GCF_052110815.1). Lineage (NCBI taxonomy): Eukaryota > Metazoa > Chordata > Crocodylia > Crocodylidae > Crocodylus > Crocodylus siamensis. The sequence goes on along the minus strand of NC_143403.1, from coordinate 18,554,543 downwards.
GTAGGCCATCCTGGCATCCCAGCTGGTTGGTGAAAAATGTAGCAGAAGTCACACATTGGTACCACCCTACGCACACATGCGTGGCCCCACTTCTCCTGAGCAGTGGCTAAAGGCTGGGGTGAGTAGACTGGTCTAGGCTAAGCACCGCTCCTCCTGCCTGGGGTGGGGATCAGCCAGGGTGGGGCAGGCTGGGGGAGGGGGCTAAGACAGTGGCTCTGATACCTGCATGAGGCATGCCAAGATGGTCCCCTTCCACTAGCAGCTGTCAAGGCCTCAGCTGCATGGCAGGCCCAGGCAGCTGCTGGCAGTAGTAGCAGGTACCACGTAGCTATGTAGCAGGCCGGTGGCGCTGCATAAGGGCCCTTCCCAGGTGGGTCCAGCCTCTATATGGGGGGGATAAAGCCTGCCCGCGGGCCTCTTTGCTGTCCTGCCCTGACTTGCTCCTCCATTAGGGCTCTTGGGAGCCACAGGGTTGGAGCTGGGCAAATTTAGCAACCTCGTGGGCAAATAAGCTGAATGGGGCCCTAGCTGCTGTCTTCTGTGGGGGTGTATGCACATGTCTGCATCCATGAGGGAACCCAGGTGCACAGGCATTGGGAGGGGGGTGCAAGTGCATGTGTACATCTACTCCCACCTACCCAGCTTGGTGTCTGCAGGGTGCCAACTCCCTTTCAAACTCTGGCAAGAGCTGGTGGACAGAGTGAGCCACTGGCTGCAAGGGGGAAATACCACTGCATCAGGTGGAGGTTTCCTTGCCAAGGAGCAAGGGGGGTGGGACATGGGGCGTGGGGCAGCAACCACCATTGAACAAAGGAAAATGGGCCCTACTGTGCAAAATCATTCCAAGTACTGTGTCCCTGCGCAATGGCTATTAATCTTCCTTTGTCCACAATTTCCACTTCATCTTGGAATGAAGAAAAAATGATAAAGAGGTAAGCCAACTATTACAAAAATTGTACATTGTGCATTATCAGACTTAAAACCTCCACTGATGGGTCTGGGCTTTTTTAACATTTTCATAACTACTTATGTATGAATGGATAAGAATACAGAAACAGAATGTCTAAGTATTTGACTGGTCAAGACAGACATTTTAAAAAGATATTTCATTCTGTTGACTTTTTTCCACCTCAAAATGCCATTAAAAATAGCCCTTAGAAATACATCACCAGCCCCATGTAAATCCAGTAGATAAGCACCTGTCTTTGGAGCTGTATTAATTTCTGAGAGCAAACTTCGGATTAGTGCACTTACTCAGTACCAGTCTCTAGGAAATCTGTGTCTTAAGCAAGTCAGAATTTGGTGCGGTCCCACCTCTTGTCACAGGAAGTAAATGAGTCTAATTGTTCAGGCTGAACTCCAGTTGCAACCTCTGTTTGAGGGATAAACCTGTAAAGCCAGCTGTAAGCATATTACAGACCCACACTGCAAACAGTATGAGGGAACATGTGGGGAAAACACTGGATCATATCTGTGGGAATAAAGATAGACAGTTAGGCATGCCAGACCCAGGAATTAATCAATCTAAAATTATTATACATCATAGGTGCAAGTAGTTGTTCAAAGATGAAGGAAATCCATGCTTATTTATACAAGTATCACATTAAAATCCAGTGAATTATCTGAACTATTAAAATGTTGAAATATTATATTTATGATATGCAAAAATAGTTAATAGGCTGTAAGGTGTCTACAACACAAACTAATAAGCGTCAATGACATTTTAAGATTAAGTGGTCCATTTTTACCTCATGCTGTTGTGCCACATAAAGTCATGCTACATTTAAAGAACAAGAAAAAAAGCATCCACCTGCACTTATCAAAACTGGAAACCAAAGAACTACATAGAAGAACACATCAACAGCTTTACTTGCAGTCTTTGCAATTGTGGATGAAACCTGTATTAACACTAATGAAGAAGTCTAGTTCAGCATCACTGCACATCTGATTTCCAATGGAACTTTTGGTGAGTTTTGTATATCAAGAACAAAGGGTTCGTGATTTTTAAAAAATTGTCTACAAATTGTTCCAAGGTTATACTGTCAACCAGCAAAGAAGGGATGAGCCTAAAATTTAAAAAAAAAGCTAAAGCATATAAACTGACACATCAGAGTCACTGGGACAGATGAGTTTGGTGGAACTCTTATCTATGCAGGTCCTGAACAAGAGGAAATAGTGGCTTAAAGCTTTTCTCCCTCCCCGCCCCTATCAGCACCACCCCTCGATTTGTGCTGGAGTACTGGAGTCAGTTCAGCCCCAGCATAACTTGGAGCCCCTTCAAGGCTACTCCAGGTTACGGCACCATCCCAGCATGCTTCCTACACTGCAATAAGAAAGGAACAAGGAATGCAGACTGCTTTTGAGCAGAAAAGCAAAAGACAAGGGAGATAGAAAAAAGAGGTCAAAGAAGAAAAGTAATGGTTGAGTGAAGGAAATACGTAGAAAGAGAAAGCATAAGACAATGGAAAGAGGACACTGCATTTACCTGTTTAAGGATAATACCTAACCCCGTTGCCTTGAACCTCCTAGTGAAAGCAACAAAATCAGGAAATACAGCATACCTGGAAATCTAGGCCATCAGGGAACATGATGGCTATGCTGTGAACTAAGGGCAATTTATTCTATTGTTTTTTGGACAGAGTTCTACTAGTACTTGGTCTAAAGTATGATAATGTCCTTAATAGCTTATAGCAGGGCCTTTGTGCTATAATGGACTGTCATGCACTGACACCTCTAGACCTCTTCCTTGACAACTTTCAGTCTGTGAATCATTGCTTTTTAAATGGTGAAATATTTACTCCATAGTCAATAACAAACTACTCTGAAATCATGATAAGCTAATGAGTAAATAGCTAATTGTATCTATTATAGACTTTTTAGAAATGTTTTGTTAACAACTCATCATACACAATTAGAAATGGCTTGTACCAACTGAATTTAGGTAAGGAATAATACTATGTACATGTACCCAGTGAGAGATGAGAAAAGAAAGTAGGTTCCCAAATAAGTGAGCTAACAATGCCTGATATTTTCCCTTAAAAAAACCAGCTTTATTTTACATTTAAAAAAACAGAAGCAATAAGGTAAATCTCATATTTAATTCCAGCAACATATTGTAAAGGAAATATAGCAAGATTTCAGGGAGGGGGGAGGGTCCCCATAAAAGCTCCTGAGCTGAGACTTCGAAGGCCTACATTTCAACCTCCACCGAATGCCTTTGCACCAACTGCCACTGGTGTAAACAGAGTTGGAGGTTTTTGCACATAGTCAAATCCATGAATCTGCTCATGCTCAACAGAGTGGAAGTTCTTCTAGAGAAGAAGTTTATCTTTTACACCTTGGAAAGTGATGACCTGGTATAAACAATATATATTGGCATTATGATCTAGAATTGCCCAGACACACCCAATGTGGGAGATGTAACGTGCATCTACACACTGCTGTATGGTAATGTTGCTACAACATTGTGCTTGAGCACTTTCCTTTGGAACTACTAAAGCACAGCACAGCCCAGTATGGGTGCTTGCTGTGCCATGCACATGGTGCACAGGTAGATTTCACTGCAGTCATCATAGTGGCACGCTATACCTGAGAAGCAGATACTCACAATTGCTACGTCACTGTAGCACACAACGTAACATGTTGCTCCGTCACTGTAGGGCAACATGTAGACATGCTGATAAAGAAGCTTTTCCCATGAGGTTTTTAGAGTGTTGGTTCCTGTGTATTTGTACAGTCTTGCACAAGGGACCCCTGGCACGGCTTTATGAGAACTCCTGGTGGTCTGGTATGGTGCCAGAGGACTGGAAAAGGGCCAACATGGTTCCCATTTTCAAAAAAGGGAGGCAGGAGGACCCAGGAAGCTATACGCCAATTAGTCTTACCTCGATCCTGGGTAAGCTTTTTGAGAGAATTATCATGACGCATGTCCATGAGGGGCCAGCAGGGGAGATTATGTTTAGGGGCAACCAACACGGGTTCATTAGAGACAGGTTCTGTCTGACCTACCTGGTGGCCTTCTACAACCAGGTCACAAAATCCTTACATGCAGGGGTAGCAGTGGACATCGTCTTTCTGGACTTTAGGAAGGCCTTCGACACTGTCTCTCACCCCATTCTCATTTTAAAAACTAGGGGACTGTGGCATCGACACCTACACAGTCAAATGGGTCACTAAGTGGCTGGAGGGCCGCACCCACAGAGTTATGGTGGGCTATAAATCCTGTCTGGAGCAGCCAGCAGGGGTTTGGGCTCGGCTTCGCTCTCTGGTTGGACGGTTCTGGCTCCGGGCTCGCAGGGTGTGGGAGTTCATCAAGTGCAGGTCCTGGTCATTGGGAAGCTACAGTTGGGTAAAGTATCACTCTTCCCCTATTTGAGGTGCTGAGTACCTAAGCAGGAAAAAGCTAGAAATCCTCAGGGACTGTCAGAGGATTTTCCCTGCTGACTAGGCCCAGGGTGTTCTTGCTGCCAGCTGTGGTTTCTGGGTTGTCTCTGAAGTTGCATAGCAGTTAACTGTGTAGTGATCAAAGCTCATTGTAAGGTGTAGTTGATTGGTTGTGTGACCAGGAACATTGGGTTTGGGATGTGCGTCAGGTTATTGTCCCATTGGGTGTATTTTATTGTGGTGCAGCTCAGGTGTTACGGGAATATTGCGCAGGTTTTGTTGTGTAATACAGCTAATATTGTTCAACCTACCTGTGTTGTACCATGTAGCTACTCCTTCTAACTCTGAGTGGGGTTGGGCAGTAGATTAATACTCAGGGAAATTAATTTACTTTAATGCCCCGAACCATCAAGGATTAATGACTGTCTGGATTAATTAGTTACTTGGCATCCCCATGGGTGGTCCTTCAAGAATGATGACCTGCTCCTCATACGCAGGGACTTTAACTGCACCATTGATCCCTCGCTTGACTGCATGGGGCCTGAGCCGCACCTGCCCTCAGCATGCAGGCTGGAGTCTGCCTTGGAGACTGCAGACTTCGTCCATGTCTGGTGAGCCCTGCATCCTGATGTGCACCAGTGCACCGTTGCCTGCCTTAACGTCACCAAGCACCATCTGCCACTCCTGTGCAGCGACCACATCGTTCCCTTGGGCCTGTCATATGGCCTGACCTGCTGCAAACTGAGCCTGCCTGGCAGAGCCTGTGCACAGGCACCATATTGGTGTTTCAACATCAGCCTGCTCCAAGACTCCTACTACTGGGACTGCTTCGCCCACGTTTTGGTGGGGCTAGGAGGCCACAAGAATGAGCTACTCCTCCTGGAAGCTATGGTGGGATGTGGGCAAGGTACAGATCCGGGCTTTTTGCCAGCAGTACACCCAGCTGGCCACAAATGAACTGTGTCACCATATCTGAGAGCTGGAGGAAGATGTGGCACACCCCGAGGCTGCCCTGCTGGCCACTGGCAGCAACATGGCATTGCACAAGAGCCCCCAGTTCCACTGGAAATGCCTGCACAACTTGGCAGAGAGTATGGCCCACAGAGGAAAGATCCATGCCTGCTGCTGAAAGCTGGCAGAAACTGACGCCCCAACTTACTTCTTCTTCAATGTGGGTGGCAGTGGGAAGCAAGCAAAGTCTTAGATCACCTCAAGACCCCAAGGGCAGGGTAATCACGGACTCAGGTGAAATGCCTGCAACCTGTTTGCAGCCAAGCTGTCCTGCCCATAGTCCATGCGGGAACTTCACAAGGGCCTGCCGCGTCTGCACTCTGAAAGCCAGTGAGCTCGAGCAGGAACTGTCTCTGGAAGACATGGCAGCCACCGCAGCTGGCCTCACCTCTGGCAAAGCCCCAGGCCTCAGTGAGTTACCCACCAAGTTCTACAAGACCTTCTGGCCTCTCCTCAGCCCCTGCCTCCTATGCATTTTCTGAGAGAGCCTCATCAACAAGGTCCTACTGGTCAGCTGCCACCGAGCAGTGCTCATGCTGCTGACCAAAAAGGGAGACATTGGCTGCATTAAGAACTGGTGACTGGTCTCCCTTCTGTGTGTGGACTACAAGATTCTGGCCAAGGCACTGGTGACCTGCCTTTGCACCATCATGGCGTCTGTCACTGGGCATGAGCAAAGTTACTACATGCCAGGCAGGACCATCCAAGACCACCTGTTCCTGCTGTATGACCTACTCACAGCCAGCGAACTCTTCGTCCTGGACATTGGCCTTATCTCTCTGGACCAGAAGAAGGCTTTTGACTGGGTGGGCCATGCCTACCTCTTCCAGACCCTGGAGGCCTTTGGCTTCAGGCCCCTCTTCACCAGGACCCTCTGGATCTTGTACCAAGACACTTCCAGCCTGCTCAAGGTGAATGACATGCTCTGCGCCCTGTTCTTCATGTGCAGAGGCATCCTTCAGAGCTGCCCCCTGTTGGGCATGCTCTACGCCCTGGCCAGTGATTCACTGCTGCATGTGCTGTGGCACCACCTGAAAGACATGGCCCAGCCAACGGCCATGGGCCCATCCATTAGCCCTCTGCTCCAGCTGTCATCGTATGCAGATGATGTGACCATCTTCCTCAACACCCAGGAAGATGTGTGGGCCCTTACAGAATGCCAGCAAGCCTATAAGTGTGCCTCCTCAGCCCATATCAATTGGGCCAAGAGTGATACCTTGCTGCTTGGTGAATTGACCAGCGTGACCCCCCCTGGATTTGCCAGGGGGGCCTCACCTGGTGCCACAAGGGCCTCAAGGTTCTGGAAGTGTTTCTGGGGCCACCCACCTTCATGCACATAACTGGGATGGCCTTGAGGAGGAGGTGGAGACCCGCCTGCAATGGTAGTGCTGATGCCTACCCATTCTCTCCTACTGTGGATGGGTCCTAGAGTCTGGTCAACCTGGAAAGCAAGGTGGCCGCCTTCTGCCTGCAAGCCCTTCAGCAACTCCTCTGTGGTGAAGAGTGCCTTCCCTGGCAACAACTGGTGTGCCGAGTCCTGCAGAGGATGTGAGCCCTTGGCTTCAACAAGGAGCTCTTCCTGCTGGACTTCACGCTGCTGAACTGGGAGGTGCTTTCAGCCTCCTACAATAGTGTGGTATGAGCCTGGCAGGCCACCTTCTGCCTCCAGCCCCAGGCCCAATGCCTGCAGTTCCTGCAGCTGCTGAGGGAGCTCCTGGTGCACAACCCAGACCTGCGGCACCCCATGCCAAGCCTGACCTCTGCCAGCCTCATAGACACCCTCATCCAGGTGCGTGTCCTCCACCTGGACCATCTCCTTGACCCTGCTTGGTCAGCCTGGCTCTCTCCCAAGGCCCTGACCACCCAGCTGGGCATGTGCTTCATCCACAGTGTGGGCCATCTCCTGTGTGACATCCAGGCTGCCCTCCCACCAGAGTCGGCAGCCTCCCTGCCCAACCATCTCAGGGTGCGCCAGGTCCCCCTCACCTTGGATGCCCTGTGAGGCCTTCCCCCCACTGCTGGTCACCCCAGCCATGGCCAGTGAGCTGGCCAGTGGACCTGAAACCATGCTGATGTTCCCCGTGCCTCCTGACAGTGACACAAATTGCCCCTTTGCTTCCCTGTCCCACAGAAGTCTGTATGCCTGGGTGTTTCATGTCTGCCATGCCCAGGTGGTGGCAGGCCACCCTGATACACTGTGGCGACACTGCCTGGGGCCACCAGATTCCCCACCAGTCCACCTGCCTTGACACACAGTGTATAAGCCACTAACCACCAAGAAGACTGGCAACCTGCAGTGGTGGTTGCTACATGGCATCCTAGCCACTGTCACATTTGTGTCCCATTGTGCCTCAACAGCCTGCCCCTTCTGCCCTGGGGGCATTGAGGAGTGCCTTTTTCACGCCTTCCTCAACCGTCCCCACCTGCGGCCACTCTTTATCACCCGCAATCCACTGCTGTGGGTACAGGGTAGGAGCCTCTCGGAGAACACCTACATGTACTCCTACCCATGCCAGGCAGCAAAATGGGGTGCTGTCTACCTGGCCAATTTTTTGCTGGGTCAAGCCAAGAAGGCCATCCTCAAGAGCCGCTGCAAGTGGCTTGCCAGGACCAGCTCAGACAATGCCCTGAGGCTTTTTGGTCTCCTGGTGCATGTGCACCTCTTGCTGGAGTTTGAGCACACTGTACTCTGGTGGGTGGTGCCCACCTTGAGGCATTCTGAGCCCTTGAGGGGACACTGTGCCATGTGAAGGATGGCTGTCTTCAGTACGCACTCTAATGTCATGACCGGTATAGGCAACCAGGCGGGCTTAGTGGTAGACTGCGACTCCAAGCTCACACTGTACCCTAGGCCCTCACTAGACTGCTTTTTGCTTTTTTTCTTTGTGCGGGAAGTTTAAGGTTTTGTTACATATACCATCGAATAGAGCAGGGTAGGAAGCATTTGTTTATAGAGGGCTTTTGTCTGTACAACTGTGTGGCCAGGTTTCCTGACCACATAACAACATGTTAGGCACAACATGTCATACTGCAAAGGTGTCTGTCGCGGTGTGATGTTATGAATGTAATGACATGGTGCTTTTGGTTTGATGGTGATTTGTTTGTCTTTGCTTTGTATATTGGACCTGGACCCCGGAGAGGCCAACTTCTTGTACCCTAAACCCCTGAATAAAGTAGCTAAAAAGTCCTTTCTTCCTTCCCTCCCTGTTTAAAAGATGAAATTTCTCTTCAAATGACTCCTTTGATGGCCTCCTCACTAACTACCAGCTTAGTGCAATGTAAACTTGTAAACTAATGACCATATTTCACATTCATATCCTTTGGCCCAGGCAGACCATTAACTGGGAAACAAAGAAACAGAAATTCAAATTTCAAATGCTAGGAGAAGATCATGCAGGACTTAGACTTGAGATAGTTTTCCTTTGTCTTTAAACTGATGTTATCAGTAAGCTACTTGACTAAATGCTGTACACAATCAATGTTTAATACCACATTAAACAAGATTTAATGCAGCAACAACTTACATGCCCAGTACCTGTGCCCATGCCAGTTTGTGGTGAAATAAAGGCTGGTTTAAAGATGATCCAGAAGGTAAAAGAATGTGACTGAGGTCATTAAAGTGATACGTTCATAGCAAACAACATTAAATGCTAGAACCTTAATTTTATCAACTTTTGCTATCAAATTCTTTATATATTTCAAGCCTCTGCAATTCCATTGCCTGTGGCAACTGCAAAACATTTCAGCAGCTTTGGACAACGGCATGCAGTTACAGTGAAAGAAAATATGTAATGGAAGGGTTAAATGGGGAATATGACATTTATCATTCAAGTCAGAAAAGATCTGATGCCTCTCAAATAACATAGCTAAAAGCAAATCATATGATCTTTTTTTCTCTCACAAGTAGGATAAATGCTACATCTCTCCATAGCCAATCATGTATTCTGTTTCGCCTGTTTAAAGACAGACAGAGGTTCCAGCAGAAATGTGCGAAGTGGCAAACCTGCTGACCTCTTGAAATTTTCATAATTGGCATTTGCTGCTAGTAGGTTTGTGAAACAAAACACATTCATATATTGCAGTTATCTTTGTATTTTGCACAATAGAACCTTGGTAACTCAGCCCTGGCTAATTCAGACACCTTATGATATGAACAAAAAAAGGTGATTCGCTCACTCCTCAGTCAGCACTCTCAAGCTAAGTGCTGCAGTGAGGTTTCATGTTACTCAGGATGCAGTATTTTTATAAATATATTACCCTAAATGTGCTAATTCAAAATCAAGAATTACCCATTAAACCTAAACTACGATTATCAAAATAAATGAGCAAAATACATTTTGTGATGCATTGGTCTTGCTTTTCTCCTCTTTATTTTAAATGTGCTTTTTCAATTGATAAATTGATAAACATCAATAATTTATAACTGGTTTACTAGTCATTAGTGCAATATAATAGTTTTATTTTAGTATATTTATAATTCATTCTTTTACACTCTTTTGTACCCATATTTAACTCAGTGTTGAACACAAAAACCAGAGCACAGGCATCGTTTCTTCTTGGAAAATTATGATGTCATTCCTATACATCACTGCTTAAAGTTACAGCATTGCTAAGAAAGCATGAGCCTGTCTTACCTCATATCATGTTCTTATATTGAAACTAGTCTGAGATTTCCTCCACGGTTTTGCATTCATCCAATATAGAGCTGAACATGTCATGTCAATATGCATGAACACCGGGTCTCCATAATTTTTAAAAAATCACCTGCTAAGATAAATATCTCTCTAAAAATCAGGGATAGCCCTAATTTCAGGATCCACCCTTTTCAGATGCATAAAAAACAGCTTTTGTGCTGATTTCAGCAACCCCATGCAGCAGAGGTGTAACTGGACAGTTTTGTGCCCTGGGTGGTGATGGCACAAAGCACAGCATTTGCAACTGGGCTGTTGATGGAGGCACTGGCAGGGCCAGCAATATGGCACCTGCCATTTTTGTTCCTCTCCCCACAAGTTGGTGCCCAGGGTCTTAGTTTGGCTTCACAGACCAAACCACTAATTCGATTTAAGTGAGTTTCCAAGACCTCAGTTGAACTGGGACCTAAGCCAACCATATGGTTAGATGGCAGCTTAAGGCTTGATGCTGTTTGCTCAGTACACTTATTCTTCATCTTGGGTTTTAATGCGCCTATGAGGGTCACAATGAATAGCAAGCATTGCAAAAACTGAAAATCATACCACTGAGCTGGCAGGAAATTCAAGTGTGGGAGTCAATAGAGCTGTTTAACTAAAAGGTCATTTTCAGAAGATCTCCACATCATGACACACGAGAAAAGAGTATGTGTTATTTATTTCTGTGGGTATGCTAGAGCAACATGAAAGAAATAATCTGTGCCACAGGCAAAGGCAGCCAAAAAAGCCACATTTTCATAATAAATTCATGAAAAAAAATACATACTTTTGACTTCACAATAAATTTATGGTTCTGCAGGAAGCTTCTAAAGAAAGTGTAGCATCTTGGAGCCAAGGCTGCTAGAGATGATCCACTGCAGCTCCCTGCTGGCGCAGTATTTTTCTACTTAGGACATTTCCAAGAGAACCAAATGAGCTCTTGACCAGCGGAACCATTCTGAACACACGCTCAGGCTACTGGAAGTCAAAAGATTTTAAAAGGGCAGAGTGGAAGCTAGAGAGTAATACAGTAGGTCCTCAGATTAAGAGATCCTGGGGTCAAAATTTAGGAACTGGTGGAAAATCTGAAATGCCTAAAAAATTGTAAAGAAGCTTCAAAGAATTTTACATTGATTAAATCTATTCTGTGTGTATGCTAGTATATAATGTAGGTGAGGATCACAAGACTTCCAATAAAAGATAATGCATATAGCCTCTATGTAGCATCAGCACACATTAAAAAAATTTCCTTTGTATTCTAAAAGCAACCACCAAACCAAAAATTGGTTATATTTTATTCTTTTACTTATTCATATTTTAAAAGCCTTTAAATATACATTGTTAGCACTTACATCCTATGGAATTCCAAGGTTTTGTCTCTTATTTTTCTTCTCCCTGTTGGACTTTTAGAACTGGCCACAGAAAATGTCTAACTGTAAAAATACAAATCAACTAAATCTAATTTCCATTAAGAAGATACTGTTCTAATACATGAACAGAGGAAAAAGAAAAAAAGGCTTTTATTAAATAATGGACATTGGAAATCTCAAGCAGTATATTAATTTGCATTGCTTTTCTTGCAATCTGCTACTCAGTTGAGTTTGTATGATTTTGGTCTTTAAACCAGCAAATAAAAAAGAGACTTATTTAGCAGGAAAAAAATCAAATTAAAAACAAAAGCAAACCTTTTCCCATATAGAAAATATAGGAAGTAAACTTTTAATGGGTTTGCTTCCAAAACAATTTAATAGCTAAGTGATCTATGATTTACCTTAACATGCATTCTCATTAAAACCCAAGTAAATATCTTTGAATACAGACATACTCCATGCCATTTTCTTTATTACTTAATTTCCCAGGTATCTCAGCATGATATGAATAAATTATGCTGACAATACAACAATATAAATGATAAATCAACAACACAATTTTAGTGATATATAGCATGAAATGTAAATAATAACCAGCACTGCTAATTGGCTCGCTACCTGGCAACAAATCAGTAAGTGAGCTATTTCACTAGTAATGCTTCAGTTGTGTACCACCCTAATCATTAAGCATTTCTGGCTGGTAAGCTCTTCTTACTATTTTATGTAGGAAATTGTACTGTAGCATAAACACTGACTGGGAAATTGAATGACATATTTGTGTTGCAAAGTACCGCTCTTTGAGAATAGAAGGATTTTTCTGAACCAAATTCTGCCACATCGCATGCCACAAGTACTTGTCAAGCCATTTCCAGAAATACCAGACCAGAACTTGCTTTACTTGGGAAAGTGAAATTGGACTTTTTAAGCAAGTGGGCTTGACAGCCTGAGGAATGATCAATGCTGCCCAAATCAACCCTTAGCCCCTGCCACATGGCTGCTTATTTTCCAAATGCAAGGAATGGAAATGGCAACATAAAACAGTGACCCTGTTTCCCACTATACTCTGCAGTTTCCCTGGCCTCAGAGAATCAAAATCCTCAAGCCGCAAGATCGACAAAGAACCTCTGAACCTAGCAGAACCTTTAAATGGAATTTTTGCTCCTGGTGACCTGGCCCAGTCACTCAGTGCTACTGAACATTTGCTCCTGATGACTCCCCAACACTTGCCTGCAAAGTCTCTTCCTAGAGTTGATTGTTACCTGACCCCTCTTGCTCCTGAAGGCACATGCGGCCTTACAGATAGCCCTCAGAAATAAGTCATGACATTCTGTAGTTAAATTACTATTTGATTTCACAAATCTCAGGCCAGTCCAGCCCCCTGCTCAAAGCAAGGTCACTCCTGAATACAGGATCCCAGTTAAGTGTCTGTCCAACCAGCCCTTGATTTGCAAGTAACATTACTGTTAATATAGCCCAGTATGCTGCTGGCTATTTTTCTTCTTTTTTTTTTTTGCGAAAAGAGCACACTATTGGCTCATATAAAGAGCACACTATTGGTTTATATTCAGCAGATGGTCTACTGCACCTCCCAGGTCATACTCTGAAGTACTGCAGCCTACTCAATCATCCCTCAGTCTGTATTTATATATGCAATTGTTCCACCCCAAATGCAGGACTCTGCATTTGTCCTGGTTGAATCACAACCAACTGATTGCAAACCATCTCTCCAGTCTTTCTGGGTCATTCTAGATCCTAGCCCTGTCCTCCTGCAATTCCACAAACTTGGTGTAATCTGCCAAGTGTGCACTCAGTCCCATCATCCAAATCATTAATGAAGATATTAAATGGTACTGGAGCCAGGACATACCCCTGAGGACCCCCATTTGATGCCTCCTCCTAACTACCCACTGAGCCATTGTTGACTATTCATTGAGCATGGTGATCCAGGTGAGGTGTCTCTGACTTGCTTTAATTCATATGAATTGTACCCTGTGTTCTATAAACACTTAAAGGAGCAATCACGCACACATGTAGAGGGGGAAGGAAGTCAGTATGGATCTTTGGTCAAGAGGGCATTGCTATACAGTCTAAGATCTTAAAGGATACATACAATTCCCTTTGCTGCTTGCAATACTAAAATTACAAATTATCTTCATGAACAGGTACTCTTAAATGACCTGAGGAAAATGTATGTGATCATTTTATAAATCAGAAGACAGGAATGAGACTTTCTAAATGTCTTAAGATACTTTCTCACTGGTAAGCACCAGGCTACCACAAAGTTACAAGAATTTTCCATATGGCATCTCACTAACTAAAGGGCTACATCAAACGAACATTTTTTTAAGAAGGCATGTATCATGATCTCCTTGTCTTTTAATAGGACTTTATTCTTGCTTGAAGTTAAGAACATATTTATGGGTTTGACATAAATATGACACCAAAGAATTTCTATATTAGTAGTTCCTTATGAGATGAGGTACAGAAACATGTTTACAGGATCAGAACTCCACACAGATTTGTTAGTTACGTATTTTAGATATTTTACAATAAAAACTAAGAAAATTTATCTAAAAAAGTAGCTTGGTATTGTGGAACTGGTCATGCATACTCTGTTTTGTAACCAAATACACATTTTTAAGAGAGTAGGCTATCTTGAAATATGGCAAGCTAAGTATGGGCTAATGTTCAAGCAAGTGTAAAATATCTGATCAGCTGAATATTTTAAAGTAAGAATCTAACTAGTAAGGTACCTTCATAATGTAAAATAATTGAAATGATTTAACAAAAGTGGAGCAAAAATAATATAAATTGCCAATTTAGGGTCTCTAGGCAGAAAAGCATCTAGATTCCATAAATTTCATAGACATCAGGGCTGGAAGGGACCTCGGGAGATCATCGAGTCTAGCCCCCTGCCCAAAGGGCAGGAAGTCAGCTGGGGTCATAGGATCCCAGCAAGATAAGCATCCAATTTGCTCTTGAAGGTGTTCAATGTAGGTGCTTGAACCACCTCCTATGGCAGGCTGTTCCAGACCTCGGGGGCTCGGACAGTAAAGAAATTCTTCCTTATGTCCAGCCTGAAACGGTCTTGCAGGAGTTTGTGACCATTCGACCTCGTCATCCCTTGGGGCGCTCTGGTGAACAGACGTTCCCCCAAATCCTGGTGGTCACCCCGATAAACTTATAGGTGGCCATCAGATCACCCCTGAGCCTGCGCTTTTCCAGGCTAAAGAGTCCCATGGCTCTCAGCCTGTCATCGTAAGATCTGCTTTCCTGACCTCTGATCATGCGCGTGGCTCTCCTCTGGACTCTCTCAAGCTTCTCCACATCCTTTTTGAATTGTGGAGCCCAAAACTGGATGCAGTACTCCAGCTGTGGCCTCACCAAGGCCGAGTACAAGGGGAGAATGACGTCCCAGAATTTGCTCGAGAAGCATCTATGGATGCAAGCCAGCGTTTTGGTCGCTTTACTAGCCGCAGCATCACATTGGAGGCTCATGTTCATCTTGTGGTCAATGATGACCCCCAAGTCTCTTTCTTCTGTAGTGCTATCCAACGTAGCACTGCCGAGCCTATAAGGGTGCTGCAGGTTTTTCCTCCCAAGGTGGAGAACCTTGCATTTTTCAGTGTTAAACACCATCAGGTTCTCGTCTGCCCATTTGCTGAGCTTGTCCAGGTCAGCCTGGATCACCCGCCTATCTTCTGGCGTGGATGCTATGCCCCAAAGTTTGGTGTCATCGACGAACTTGGCCAGTCCACTCCTGACTCCAATGTCCACATCATTAATAAAGATGTTGAACAGTATGGGTCCCAGGACAGAGCCTTGAGGGACCCCACTGGTCACAGGGCACCACGATGATTGACTGCCATGGATTACAACCCTCTGGGTCCGACCACGAAGCCAGTTTCCCAGCCAGCAGATCGTGGTGGAGCCAAGGCCACAACTGGCCAGTTTGACCAAGAGGTGATCGTGGGATACCAGATCAAAGGCTTTTTTGAAGTCAAGATATATGACATCAATCTCTTCTCCCTTGTCCAGGTGATAGGTCACCTGGTCGTAGAAGGAAATGAGATTGGTCAAACAAGACCTACCCGCAACAAACCTGTGCTGGCTATCCCTTAGGATGTTAGCCTGTGCCAGTCCCTCAAGGATGGCCTCCTTAATAAACTTTTCTAAGATCTTCCCCAGGATAGAAGTCAGGCTAATGGGCCTGTAGTTAGCCGGATCCACTCTCCTCCCTTTCTTGAAGATCGGCACCACATTGGCCTTCTTCCAGTCTTCGGGCACTACACCAGAGCACCAGGAGTTTTCAAAGATCCGTGCCAGGGGCTGGGCTATGATGCTTGCCAGCTCCTTGAGTACCCTGGGATGCAGATTGTCAGGGCCGGCTGACTTGAAGGTATCCAGCTTCTCAAGGTGTTCCTTCATGAGGTCAGCATTTATGGAGGGTAGGGGATCCCCATCACCCAGATCTCCCTGTCCCATAGCAGGCATGGGCGTCCCATGGGACTGATGAAAGACTGATGCAAAGTACCTATTTAATAGGTTGGCTTTTTCCTGGGCATCAGTTGTCAGTTGCCCCATCTGGTTTAGCAGGGGTCCAACATTGCCCTTGCTTTTCCTCCGGCTCCCCACACATCTGAAAAAGGACTTTTTGTTGTCCTTGATGCTTGAAGCTAGTTGGAGTTCAGTTGCAGCCTTGGCTTTCCTGGTTTGCTCTCTGCGGGACCGGACCAGTGCAGAATAATCCTCCTTGGAGGTGAATCCTGCCCTCCATCCTTTGCAGGCTTTCCTTTTTAGCCGCAGGAGGTCCGCTAGGTCCCTGGAGAGCCAGGAGGGCTGCTGTGCCTTCTTGCTGCCTTTCCTCCCTGTTGGGATAGATTTAGCTTGTGCATTGAGGATCGCTTCCTTGAGAAGCAACCACTCTTCTTGAACTCCCATCTCCCTGGGGTCATGGTCCCTGAGGGCCTGACCGACAAGCCTCTTGAGCTTATCAAAGTCAGCTTTTCTGAAGTCAAGGACTTCTGTGTTGCTGACTGACTTGCCAGCTTTACAGCAGATGGTGAAGGTGATCAGCTTGTGGTCGCTGTCATCCAGCTTCCCATCGATCACTAGGTCGCCGATTAGGTCGTCCCCCATAGCCAGTACCAGGTCGAGCAGCGCTTTGCCTCTCGTTGGCCCATAGACTTCTTGAGTCAGGTAGAGGTCATCCACGCACGAGAGAAAGCTTTGCGACTGCTTGGATTTTGCTGAGTGATCTTCCCAGGAGATGTCCGGGTAATTGAAGTCACCTATGACAACCAAGGTCCTGGAGCAAGCGGCCTCAGTCAGTTCCCAGGCGAACTCCTGGTCAAGCTCAGGACTTTGAGTGGGAGGTCTGTAGTAGACTCCCACCGTTGTGTCCCCTGTGCCATTTTTCCCACGAATTTTTACCCAGAGGGTCTCTAGCTGTCCATGCCGGTCGGAAACATCAGCTTGCAGGGACATGTAGCTTTCCTTCACATAGAGAGCTACACCCCCGTCCCTTTTGTCAACACGATCCCTCCTGTACAGGGTATAGCCCTCTATACCCGTGGTCCAGTCATGGGTGGAGTCCCACTAGGTCTCAGTTATCCCAATGACATCATAATTCTTTGCACTGAGCAGGAGGACAAGCTCCTCCTGCTTGTTACCCAGGCTCCTGGCATTAGTATACAGGCAGGCAAGTGTGCCCTTAGGGGCTCTTGCCTTGCCCACAGATTGTGCCAGTGCTGGGGCAGGGGTGGGCTCCCTTAAGTGCCTTGGTCTGCTGGCTTTGCAAGGGTCGCTCTGCAGGCCAGCAGTGGCAGTAGTCCCCCCATCCCCCAGCAGGCTTAGTTTAAACCCCGGTGGAGCAAGTCAGCCAGCCTGGCTGAGAAGAGCCTCCTCCCCAGGAGAGAGGTGGAGGCCATCTCTTCCCAGCAGCTTGCTGCCTCTCTTGCCAAAGAGCGGGCTGTGGTCATGGAAGCCAAAGCCTTCCTGATGACACCAGATCCACAGTCTTTGGTTCACTGCGTGGATCCTCCTCTCCCTCCTCAGCCCATAGCCCGAGACTGGGAGGATCAATGAAAACACCACCTGAGCTCCCAGACCCCTAAGCCCCGCTCCCAACTCCCTGTAGCGCCTCATGACCTGGCTGGGGGTGCTCCAAGCCGTGTCATTGGTGCCCACGTGAATAAGGAGCATGGGGTAGTGGTCTGTGGGCCGGAGAAGCTGTGGGATCCTCTCCGCAATGTCTCGGATGTGGGCCCCCGGGAAGCAGCAGACTTCCCGGGCCAAGGGGTCAGGGTGGCAGATTGCCCCCTCAGTGCCCCGCAGGATGGAGTCTCCCACAACAAACACCTTTCGCTTTGACTTGGGGAGAGCGGGGCCAATAGCTGTGGTTGAGCCTGGGTTGCCTGCAGGAGCCGGCAACTGAGCAGGCTCTGCTGGGGCTGCAAGAGGTGCGAACCTGTTGCTGAGCCCCGGTGAGGGAGGGGCCTTGGTGCGGCGGGCCTTAGGGCCCTTGACCACCTTGGTCCATGCCCCTGACTGGGCAGAGCGGGAGGTCCCAGAGTCCTCCTTAGTCGTGGAGGGAGACGGTGCTCTACCCTGCGGCTCCCAGGGGAGAAGGGCCTGGCAGTAGGAGTCTATCTGCCAATGTGGTGCCGATCTTCAAGAAAGGGAGGAGAGTGGATCCGGCTAACTACAGGCCCATTAGCCTGACTTCTATCCTGGGGAAGATCTTAGAAAAGTTTATTAAGGAGGCCATCCTTGAGGGACTGGCCCAGGCTAACATTCTAAGGGACAGCCAGCACGGGTTTGTTGCGGGTAGGTCTTGTTTGACCAATCTCATTTCCTTCTACGACCAGGTGACCTATCACCTGGACAAGGGAGAAGAGATTGATGTCATATATCTTGACTTCAGAAAAGCCTTTGATCTGGTATCCCATGATCACCTCTTGGCCAAACTGGCCAGTTGTGGCCTTGGCTCCACCATGATCCGCTGGCTGGGAAATTGGCTTCGTGGTCGGACCCAGAGGGTTGTAATCCATGGCAGTCACTCATCATGGTGCCCTGTGACCAGTGGGGTCCCTCAAGGCTCTGTCCTGGGACCCATACTGTTCAACATCTTCATTAACGATATGGACGTTGGAGTCAGGAGTGGACTGGCCAAGTTCGTCGATGACACCAAACTTTGGGGCATAGCATCCACGCCAGAAGATAGGCGGGTGATCCAGGCTGACCTGGACAAGCTCAGCAAATGGGCAGACGAGAACCTGATGGTGTTTAACACTGAAAAATGCAAGGTTCTCCACCTTGGGAGGAAAAACCTGCAGCACCCTTATAGGCTCGGCAGTGCTACGTTGGATAGCGCTACAGAAGAAAAAGACTTGGGGGTCATCATTGACCACAAGATGAACATGAGCCTCCAGTGCGATGCTGCAGCTAGTAAAGCGACCAAAATGCTGGCGTGTATCCATAGATGCTTCTCGAGCAAATTCCGGGACGTCATTCTCCCCTTGTACTCGGCCTTGGTGAGGCTGCAGCTGGAGTACTGCGTCCAGTTTTGGGCTCCACAATTCAAAAAGGATGTGGAGAAGCTTGAGAGAGTCCAGAGGAGAGCCACGCGCATGATCAGAGGTCAGGAAAACAGATCTTACAATGACAGGCTGAGAGCCATGGGACTCTTTAGCCTGGAAAAGCGCAGGCTCAGGGTGATCTGATGGCCACCTATAAGTTTATCGGGGTGACCACCAGGATCTGGGGAAACGTCTGTTCACCAGAGCGCCCCAAGGGATGACGAGGTCGAAAGGTCACAAACTCCTGCAAGACCGTTTCAGGCTGGACATAAGGAAGAATTTCTTTCCTGTCCGAGCCCCCAAGGTCTGGAACAGTCTGCCATCAGAGGTGGTTCAAGCACCTACATTGAACACCTTCAAGAGTAAATTGGATGCTTATCTTGCTGGGATCCTATGACCCCAGCTGACTTCCTGCCCTTTGGGCAGGGGGCTGGACTCGATGATCTCCCGAGGTCCCTTCCAGCTCTAATATCTATGAAATCTATGAAATCTATAAATCTCCTGCTCGCAGTCCCTGATGGCACACAGTCTCTGGACTGTGGCCTGGAGCTCCTCCAGCTGGCGCGCCAGAGACCCCAGTAGGGAGCAGACCCTGCAAGGGGAGGTGGCCATGCTCCCGGGCCCCAGAGCCTGAAGAAGGGACAGGCAGCCCCCGCAGCCAAGAGCCAGGGGCTCCATCTGCGTGGAGCCCGGAACCATGGGCTCCGTCTGGGTGGCCGTCTCTGAGGTGCCCAATGGGGGGGCCGCAGAGCCCGAGGGGACCCTCGGGGTGCAGCGCGTGCCCATCCGTGTCATGCCTCTGGTAGGCTGGCTACAGCTGGGGCTGACTACTCTGGGGGGGTTGCAGGCAGGGTCTCGTGCCCTCCCGCGCCCTCCCCTGCGCAAACTCTGCGCTAACTCGAGCGCCTCTTTATGCAGCCTGTTCGTGCGGCTCCGGTTGTGGGGCTCCCTGGGGGGCTGGGCCAAGTAGGGGCCTGGGCGGGGGCTTGACCCGGCCCGGCACCAGGCAGTGGCCTCCTCCCAGGGAGCGAGGAGTTAACCCCTTCCCACCACAAGCCCGCTTATCTCCAGGTGTGCTGGGGGTCGGCAGGGGGCTCCGCGGCTGCTGAGGGGGTGTCTGGGGGGCTTCAGGGGAGCGGGGGCACAGCGGGCTTCACCCGTGCATCTCTCACCGCTCCAGAGCCTAACTAAATATAAAGACATGTTTAATTCCAATACCATCAAGCTAGGTGAGCACGTAAGTGCTTTACTGAAGCAAAGTCTTAAAGAGATAGAGGAGGACACCAAAACTAAACAGGAGCATCCATATTAGTACTTTAGTAGTTTATCTAGTCTATTATCACATCTCCTCCTGTGATTTAGGACTATAGAAGAAGATTAAAAGCAACTCCAGATGAACAAACTTTAAGTAACCTGTCATAAAGGAGTTTTCAGCCTTGATATTTTTTTATCCTGGTGTATAACTGTGGGTATAAACAGATTTCACCAAATGAAGCAGATCAGCCATGCCAGCATGTGCCCACTTCATTGGGCGAAATGCAGATTGCCTGTTGTCCCACAGAGTCCGGCCCCTGCCACTCCTGGGAGTTTCCTAGGGAGAAAAGGAGTTCCTGGAGAATTCCCAGGCACTCCTCAGATTTTCCACATTTGCAGAGGCATGTCCCAAGTTCAATTCTCTGGGCATGTCTCTGCAAACAGGCAAACTTGAGGCTCCCTCAAGGGTCCCCATTTGCAGAAATGTGCCCCAGGTCCAGGTGTATGTCTCTACATATAGAAATACCCCAGGTTTCCCCATATGCAAAGATGTACAACCAGGGAATACCTTGGTACTCCCCTGATAGCTTCAGGATGCCCAAACTATCCTGCCTTAAAGCAAACAGACATCTGTCACAAAATAGCAATACAAGGTCATACCACCTATGTTATGGCCACAAATTTTGGGCATCTGTGACACAACAAGGTGCATGCATGTCTGTGTTTGGCCTCTGTACTGCCATAAAAAATGTTATGGTGGTACAGAGGCAACATCTGTTAACAGCCTGTCTGTGTTCTTTTGTCTGTGTGAATTTTTTTATTATTACTATTTTAGCTATGCCCTGGGCCCCAGTGATCTTTTTGGCAATGAGGTCTCCTGTGCAATAAGTTATATTAAAAAATTGTTATTGGCTGACCCCTATATTTGTATTAGGACAAGTAGTAAATAGAAGTGCTGAATTTACCTTCTGTAAATCATTTACTTATTTTGTATACCACTATCATATCCCTTCTTGCTGACATTCTCTCTTGACTAAATGATGGTTTCTTTGCTTTTTCTTCTTCTATTGAAATCTACGTCCTTCTCCTTGTGTTTGTTCCCTTTCTGTTTTTCCTCTATATTTTTTCCAGTAAAACACACAATGCTACATCAAGATGATCATTGATTGGCATCAAAACGATTTCAAAATTATTTTCTATCCCATTCTTATTCATCCTATGGTTTTGTTTGCGTCTTGGAACACTGCTGTCAAATGAGCAGTTTTTCATTCAGCTGTCCACAGTGATGATGATCAGGAGCAAAAACCCTGTCCCTATTGAAATAAAGGGTAGAACTCCCACTGATTTCAATGAAGCTAGGATTTCTCCCCAGGTCTTCTTCCTGAGTGGCTATAGTTAATTTACAGCTCAATCAATGTTTACAAATAGTACAAATAATTCTATCCAATGTGCATTACCATGAATTTGTCACAGCCAAATTTTATTAGCTATTGTGATTCCTAATTGCCTAACTTTGTTAGGTCCTTATGGAATTCCTCAGACTTCTGTCGACATGACTAAACTAAATAACTTCGTATCATTTATAATGTTTTTTTCCACTTTACTGCTCATCCCTTCATTAAATTAAATAAATATATTAAATGCATCATTGCTAATATAGATTCCTCGGGAACCTATTGTTAAACCTTTTGCTAGGTTGAAAAGCGACCATTTATTTCTTGTATCAAGGTTCTGCACCGTAATAGAACTTTAGCACTCACTGCTTAGCTTCTTTAATGGCACCTTATGAGGTGCTTTGTAAAAAGCTTTACAAATGGCCAAATGCATTATAGTAGCAGGCTTTCTTTATATATTCTCTTTGTTAGTAAACTTAAAGAATTTTAGTAGAGGTGAGAGACTTGATTTACCTTTATGAAGTTTATGTTGGTTTGCTCCCATCATATCAGGTCTATTAAAAATATTATATATAATAAATCATTTTTTCAATCAATTTACTGGTCCTGAAGTAAAACTTCCTCATCTCTCATTCCAAGGAACAAATGGATAAAGTCATGAAAATCTGCTATTACAGAAACAAGCTAGAGAACAAAAGCAGAATTTACAGCTTGAGAATTCAGAGTTAAGGTCTTATAGTTTTAAGGGAAGTTTATGGTACACTTGTAATATATAGTCCTGTTTCAAGCATATTCACATAGTACTGTACATAACTTGCCTCTATAACATACAGTTAGTAAAAGTCTACCATCTGTTGCTTATCAGATCATTAATGTTAGAATTAATCATTATAGGCAAAGGAAATGAAGTGGATTTCTTGTCCAAAGACTTATTAGTATTCCAAAACTTGATAGCATTTTCCTTAACATTTCATAATGAAAAAGCTGATTAATCCTACCATAACGTACAATTTGTATCCTTCTACTCCACAAATATTCCTCATCTGCATGACAAAAAAATGAACCAGCACTTGGATTGCCCTCATTCAAGCCAAATATATATTCGATGTGGGAATACATAACAAGTGTATTGCACAACAAGATCATGCATGGGCTATATGCTTTGATAACAGCAAAGTATTCCACCAGCATGAGCTCCCCTTAAAGGTTTTATTTTATACGCCTAGTCTGCATCCACACATGCAGGTCCAGGTAGTTTCTGGTACAGGGGCAAAATTTGCTACCAAAACTTCTCGATAGCAAAAAAAAAACAAAAAAAAACCCAGAAAAAAAAAGTGGTGCAAAGCATGCCAAAATAGCATGCATTGGGACAAATGAGGAGATGGGGGCCAGCTCCCCTATCTCCGCAAGCTGCAGAGCCCCCATGCTGAAACACAGCACCCCAGCAGGCTGCAGATGGCTAGGGTGCAATTTGCCTCAGGATGGGGAAGCAGGCAATCCTAATGTGGCTGCTCCCCCATACCCACACAGTGTGGACCCCCGTCCTGAGACACACTGCGCTGAGGCACTGAGGCCATGCTGGCTGGGGTGCAGTGTGCCTCGGTGCAGGGGCACCCTGTGTCCAGGCCAGCCCCCTCCCCCCACACAGGACATGAAGCTGGGCATGGGAATTTGCCCACAGCAGGCAATGTGTCCTGCCACAAAGCAAAAAAGTACACGTGCAGGAGCGTGCACTGTGGCATAAAGTAGCAACACAAATGTGTGTCACTACTATTTGTGCTGCTGCAAGTGCATGCCCCTGCTCATCTGGACATGGCCCTAAAGTGCTTATCTAACAAGTCAAGCAGGAGTTTTGTCTCCTAAAGTGAGCTACTCCTGTGATTCATTGGGCACATCTACATGAGTCTGTGACAGTGCAGTAGCTTAATAATGCTGCACAGTAGCATGCCAGGCAAAAACAGTGCTAACGCAGTAGTATTAGGCTATTGCACAGTAAGTGTCACTGAATACCTGTGCACTGGTACTACTGCTCAGTAGTGTGCATTACTGCACATTGATTTAGTACTTGGTTAAACAAGTACTAAACTTAATGTGCAGCAACTACAGTGCATTAATGAGCAAGTAGAAATGCCCAATATGGCTTTTTTCTCTTCCCTATTGAACTTAGGATCCCTACATTTTTCAGACCACTCAGACCATGTACAGATGTTCATTTTCTCCCAAGAGACTCAGCATTCTCCTGGTAGAAACCGAAGTGTACAAACATTCACAATCTCTCCTGAAGCAAAACTAGGGGTCATAGGAGATAAATAAGTCAACTCCAACTAAGGAAAAGTCAGCTCTGGGAGAGTTTTACCTGGGAGAATGAATGTTTGTGCACTTTCTGGCAACTAAGAGATGCGCAACCTGGGAAAAAGCTCCTGTGCCTCCCAAGACTGGGCCCAGGCCTGGGGAGGCTCCTCCCAGATGGCAGGGCAAAGCAGCTACCTGTTCCTCACACTGAAGTGCCAAGTGCATGGAGCAAGTTGGGGTTTTGTCATGGGGCTAAGTCCACTTGGCTCCCAGTGTCCAGGAGCCAAGAAGAGGGGGCAGCGCAACCCCCTGCCTGAGTCTCACACCAGAGTCCCTAAAATGAGAAGCACAGGTGGGTTAAGGGGAGAGCAGGTTGCCCCACTTCTCCCTTGTACCACTTCCCAGACCAAGGTCTTAGTCTGGGAAACGAGCAGGAGACTTCCCTGCCCTCCTGACTGGTCCAGGAGGGGAAGAGAGCAACAAGGCAAAGCCCCCAGTCACTTCCCCAAACTGGACTCTGCCTGGTTTAGGGAAAGGGCTGGGGGCTTTTGTCCAGTGCTCTCCTAGAGACTGGGAGTGGAGGGGCAGAGGCTGCTCCTCACCTGTTCCCTATAACTTAGTCTAGGGAAAAGAGAGGAGTCTCTCCCTGCTGCTCCACCCCTTCCCGCCCCTTCAAAGGGACAGAGAAGAGTGAAACAGGGGAGAGGGGGCAGCTGCAGGTTGAACATCTGTATGCTACCTCTCTCTGAAATATTTCTACCAGCAGAAATTTCTCAAAAATTTCTCCAAAATTTCTGCTCCCACCCCCGCCTGGACCAGTGTCTATATGGCCTTAATTTAGTATAACCATTATTGGGATTCAATGGGACTCAGATAGATGTTTAAAGTTAAGTCTGTGTTTAGCTGCTCTGCTGAAAAGCCCTAAGAGGGAAAAATATTATTTTTGCATCACTTTGTTGAATTGTTTCAAACTGCTGAGATAGCTCACTAATCAGTTTTTAATATAATTTAATTTTGATATAGTTGGTAGCCAAACCCAATGGGCAGCATTCCACTCAGCACAGAACCAAGCATGTCTCTGTATGTTTAAATCCATGCTGTGCCAATAATTTAACATTGCAGTAGCCTCCGCCTGAGGCAATGCCAACTACACAGACAGCAAAAGAAAAAATATATACACATCATGAAATATAGATACAATTAATTTAAAAAGCTTTGGCCATTAAATACATTGGAATTGAATAATAAAATGGGTGAAAAAAATCATATGAACAGGCAGACAAACTAAAGTATTGGAATCTCAGTGCTTACAATTTTAAAATTTCTTTTGTGTGCAATGCAAACAGATAAGTTATGATATGCCTCTAAATCCTTCATTAAGAGAGAATAATATACTACTCATAGCATGTCTACCTAATACATACACACAATATGTAGTGGTATATATGCTCTATACTTGATATGTTTAAGTGGGGTCAAGGGGTGTAGGCTGTAGCCATGTTGGTCTAAGTGGAGTCAAGACATTTTTGCATTTGGCAGATGTTGTATATAAATAAAATGATCCTGGTGAATGGCATAAACCTGTTACTTACGTTTTGTTTGCTCTATTGTTAGTGTCTTATTTGTATGGTTAATTTTTAACTTTATAATTTTATTTAAAACAATACCTGTGACATTTTAGACATTCCTAAAAAGGATGCTTAGTAACAAATAGGTGCACTTGTCAAAAGAAATTTGCTAACATCAACTCAAGCATTCTAAATATATAAAAGAGAACAACTGTAAAATACAACAGGATAAAATCTTGTTTTATATGTTAAAGATGTCTCTCTTTTGTGTCTCTTCATTGACTAATTCTAGATACAAAAGATAAAGAAAAAGTTTGATAATTACATGTGCATCCCAGACAACTTTAGGTATTTCAAAGACTGGAAAATATCAGGCTTCAAATATGACACCTTCAAATTATAAATACTAAAAATATTAAGTGTAACATGAATGATTTTCTAAGAGATACTTTCAAGATTCAAAGAGAAATAATTCAGTTTTCTCTCTCCTGTCTCCTCATCATCTATTTCCAGCGATGCTAATGCTACTGAAAATCAGCTTCTCAATAAAACCTGTAGCTATCCTCAGTTTGGCTTCTAATACTGGCCATAAAATTTTAGATAATAAATGGTTTTTACAAATACCTTAGCAGAAAGTATAGGAACCCATAATTTTCCTATACAAAAGCCAACTTTCATGCAGGTTACTGGTTTTGGATATGCAAAATTTGCCTGCACAATTGTAAAGACTTGATCTGAAGATCTGTTCAGACAAGATCAACCACCTTAGCGTAACTTAAAACCCCACCATATATAACCCCACACAATTAGATAAACTGAGGGTGCATCTACACGAGACACTTTACTGCATAGCAGACAAATCTGCTGTGCAGTAAAGCATCACCATCTATACATGCATGGCAACTGGGGTGGAGGGTGTAGCAGACTACTTTACTGTGCTGCTGGATAGTCCTGTCAGATACAAGTAGTATCTGGTGATGCAGTAAATTACTGCACTTAAATGCACATGTAGACAGTAACATGAGGATTAGTTTACTCTGGCTCAAATTGAAACAGAGTATATTTAGTTGCATTAATTGCACATGTAGATGCATCTAGAGTAGAGCAAGGCTGGGATTAGAGTTTGGGTGTCTAATAGTAACTCGTTCAAATAAGAATCAAGGCCCTACCCAGCTAAAAGGGCCCAATTATGCTGGAAAGGCCAACACCACTGGCCATGAGCAGATCCACTAGGACAAAATTGCATTGATCCAGTCAAATAGACAGGGGACTATAACATGATTTTTTTCTAAATTTAAGCAATCTTTTGCACAGCCCCACAGCAAACACACTCACAGGGACAATATATGGGGTGGCAAATACAGGCCTCTGAATACGTAACAGGTGCCTAGGCCATGCCTCAAAAATGCTGTCAGAGATTTTTGTTTGGAACCAGAATGAGGATATACAATTTCTGACCCACGAATTTTGTTAAGTATGATACTAAATTAAAATTTTGACACAGATTTAACTGAATTTCCCTTAGCAAGTTATAATAACTAAAAGATAATTTTGACCCTGAATTTCTTAACGCTGTCCTTTGCAACTAATTGTATTCTTATCCCACATTTTGCCAATTATACATGCCATATGTTTAAACTCATGTTTTTCCAAAAACTCAGTGCATCTATTTTTATAGACACCAGAAAACTCAAGGATTTATCTACGGGTTAACATCCCTCCTGTATTTGAAAGAAAGTTTCTGCCTATCTTATTTTTCAGGCAACAAGGCATATATTTACTGTTGAAACAAGAGCAGCGGAAAACCGAAAACCTAGATAATACAAATTATTAGCTCCTTTAAAGATATTGGAATTGTTGCAAATAACTGGTAACACAGCAATGTTTTATGAGGGAATTCAGTAGGGAATTTATTTATATAATATTAGGGAATTTAAACAGAAAATTGAAAGCCAGACAACAAATATTGCATTGAAAAAGAAATACTTTATCATCTGACTGAATGGCTAGCATCCTGCTTTGTTCCAGGATTCAAAAATCCATGTTTCCAATACTGAATATTTCTGAAATGGATTCTGGAACTGGAAGCTCTTGCTTGAGGAAGTTCCTCTACGTTTTGACAATGCATAGATCAAGCAGTGTAGCATGCACTTTTTAGACCATCCAAAACAACCAAAGTCTGGAGAGGGCAAGCTTGCAAAATGGAGCAGCATTGCGTTACATATCTGAAGTAATGGATGCTATTTTCTGGGTTCAGCTCTACTAATGCCTGCAGCAACAGCAAAATCTTCCCTTTACCAAATCAGTATCAATAAAGGCATACACATAAAGAAAACAGAAAAGAAATTTTAAAAATGTTCTTTCAGAGTATAAAAGAATGAATGGCAAAATTAAATGTGCCAACTCCACTGAGCATAAAAAATGTACATATGATATAGTAAAAAAGACAATTTGTTGTGGAGAGAGTAACCAGATCATTTTTATTATGACTTTGTAATGTCCATAAGTGTTCTATGCACTTCGCAAAAAGCAAAGAAAGGGCATGTGTAGATGAAACAGGGGCCCTAAATTAAAGCAGTGAGTTTTAAAAAACATGGCTTCAATTTTGGGCTAATTAAACCCCTGTGTCATGCACACACCCCGCTGACTTACCTGCCTCTCTGGTGGGGAGGGGAGAGCGAGCTGCCAGTGGGTGAAATGGTCCCTGCACTGGAGGGGGGGCTGGTGCTTCCCTCTGCAGCAACTGCAGTCTGCACCCCCCCTGCAAGGCAGCACCTGCCCGCAGGCTCCTGGCAGTCCCGGAGGGCACCACAGCTGCAGAGCGAAGCACCAGGCCCCTGCACAGCTCAACAGCTCAGGCAGCTCTGGGGGGGGGCGGGAATCAGGCTCACCACTTTTCTTGGGTGGAGCTGCTCTCCCAGGCTGCCTGCAAGGCTGCCTGCAGGGCTATGGAGCTGCACAGAGCCTGGTGCTTCATTCCACAGCTGTAGGAGTTTTAGTTCACTGCACCCAAAGTCACTTAAGATGCATTATGCCACCGGATCTCCTACAGTGGCTGGAATTAATGCACAATATGCTGCCAAGGTGTGCAAACACTGCCACCATTCAAGAGGTGCAAAAGCATTTAGCCTACCTTAAAGTGTCATGCACACATGCCTCTCATTTCATCTGCGCACGGCCAAAGATATGATTACTGCTGAAAAACCTTTATGGTCATAAAAGCACCAGAAACAAAGCCCTACACTTTGAGCTACATAGGGCGTGTCTACATCACCATAGCAATGCACTACAGTGACATAGCATTGACAGGCAAAAACTATGACACGCTACCTCATGATAATGCATCACTACAGCGACATAGTAGCTAAAAATAACTATGTGCCGGAAGTACTAAATAAGGGCTCAGTAACAACGTCTCCATAGGAGCACGTGTAGCTACACCCATGGACAGTTCTCAGTGTCAGTATAGGGGCCTACTGACTCGACAAGAGCATAAGGGCCCAATTGCAGGATCAGGGCCAGAATTTCAGACATGGCATAGCAAGTGAGAGTGAGAAACAATAGTGGGTGAAGAGTGCAGAAAATCATGCTTATGATAAGCAAGGGCGTACTCCTAACACAGCATGAATTCACAGGTGTTCTTTGAATCCAGACCGGATCCCCAGAGAATCATCTGCAGTACTCTGCCTGTTACATGCCTAGTACTGGTATATATAAAAGCATACGTACATTTCTTTATAAGTTCATATGGAAAGCTTGCAAATTTGTCACAGTGTAACTTCTGTTACCCCGTTCTTTGTAAATCCTTAGTGGGACATTACCATACTGTTTACATATGAAGATGGCTTAGTAGCAAAACTTCTTATTGAACATTTTTAAAAGTGCCTTAAGAATTCTCTGAAGACTTATAACAGAAATTAAGCACCTTTATTTTAGCTTTCCACTTCACCTATTTTGCTTATTGAAATGTCTGTACTAGAAAACACAACTGTTTTCTACTGTTGAACTATTCCTACAATTTTTTTCTCCATATATGGACATAGGTATGTTGGGGAAATTTTTTTTTTTTAATCTTTTAGTCAAATAATAATCTTTAACCAGCTAATAAATTAAATATTTTGTATGCCCTGGAAACTGAGATTTGGAAAGTGGAGTTGTATTTAAGAATTTCTAATCTACCCAATGATTCCTTGAAGTATAAACATGTCATCTTAAATATCTAGAAATTAAACTTGTGAAGTACTAATCAGCAAATGTGAAGTGAAGGCGTGGAAGGGATGGTGGCTTACCCCAGAAACTCCCTACATAAAAAACTCAAGCTCTTTAAACTTATAACACTTTTAGGGTGGATTTAGTTTAGTATTCTCTGTAATAACAAAACTTCCAACATAATTTCAAAAGACTTAAAATTTAATTCAAAATTAACTGTAGATGCCAAGTACAGATATTACATATACTGTGTTACGCAGACATAAAGTGCTCTGAAGGCATAACTGAATGGCTCCTACAGCTTTTTAAAATGGTGGATCACACTCTAGGTTAACCCTAGAGGGATGTGCACTAACCTAGAGCGCTTTATCAAATGTCTGTGTCAGATCCCAATGCAGGTTATCTTCAAGTAAGATCACCGTCATCCCAGGTGGCATTATACAGGGCTCTGCTCTAGCTGCAAAGGGGGTCCACTGTCTCTCTCTCTTTGCAGCAGCCCTTGCCAGACAGCAGCTTGGGGTGACTGCAGGAGAAGGGCTCCAGGATCTCTACTCCCCTGCAGCAGCCCCAGCCAGACAGCAGTGAGCCACTGCCTGGCCAGTGGGAGGCTGCAGGAGGAAGGCTCTGGGATCTCTTTTCCCCACGGCTGCCCCTGCTGGGCTGGACTGCAACACAGCCTGGTGGGAAAAGGGGTCCGAGGTCTTCCCCTGCCCTCCCCAGCCACTGCTGACAGTTGCCAGCTGGTGGGGAACAGACCTGGGGAAAGGGACCATTCCAGTCATAGGTGACACATAGGAGGGGCACGGGGGGGCACACGCACCCCAAGACTGGTTGCCACCGAAGCCACCGCCGGTTTCTGTGGGCAGTCGCTGCTTATCACCCTCACCCCCCCACCGCCAACACTGCCACTGGTGTCTGCTGGTGGTCTCTGTTCGCCACCATGGTGGCCCCCAATCTTGGGAGGCACCAGTCGTTCACAACTCCAGCAGCCTCCTGGGAGACATGTTGGAGCACCCCCAGTTGCCAGTGCAGGCAGGCTCCAGGCTCCCCTCCACCAAACAGTAATGATGTCTGTTCAGTTCGCTCGTGCTCTAATTTATAGTGGTTTTAAGGAAAGCGCAATAGTTAGAGTGCTTCCACCACGAGCTTTTTGAATGTCTGTATTTAGCCAAAACCAAGGTGAACTGCAAAGTCATTGAATATTCTACAGTTTCTTAGTGTCCTTTACGACAACAGTTTATTCAAAACAAAAAATACAAAATCCCATATACAAAAGTATTGCTAATACAACATTCAGAATGCATCCTTTAAGCTTTACACACACACACTCATTACCAAAATTGTATGCAAGTTTTCATTCACATTTTACCAACATATTATTTGGAAAAGAAAGCCCCAGAAAACAGAAATAACTCTTACTCAAGATGAACCAGCATGTCATGACAGACTGCAAAACAAAGCATAGGGTCCTGATTCATGTCAGCTGTTCTAACATCTTGGATAAGTTCCTCCAAAACAGAATAACGCACTACTTTTTATATAAGGCTTCATGAAATTCTGTGCACTAAAATGTATATTGCATACTGAAATATATATCCTCCTGGAGAAATAACTAGTTACTCAGCATTACTGGCCGTGTACATAAACAATTACTGTGACTAAACCTCAAGTTGCACTACCCACAAAATTATGCACATGCTTCCTTCACATCACCTGAGCACATAACTGATCTAGCAAGAGTTTTCCTCTTGCTTGGAAATTAAACTGTGATCATTTTACTCTCCCTTTTTGTGGACATAAGAGTACTTTGTTCTCAGGCCTAAAGATATGCTTATAGTTGCTTTTGTATTCAGGCATATGCCTGAAGAACTGGATTAAGTGGCTGGCTTTTCCAGTCTGGATTGCAAATGCCATTATATTATCACAATCATATTATCTGGATATTCAGATGAGTCTGGTCTAGATTCTAACTACTGCTAGGGCATGGATATGTATCAGTTAAAAGATGTGATTTTCCCCTAGCAAAAATTAATTTATTAATGGCATGAATAATTAAATCTGATGAAAAATATGCAGATTTGCAGGAAATTGAGCTAAGGTGTTCTGAATAAGAATGGGAATTTATTTCTTATATCCATAAGTACAATAGACTTGCATAAGTAAATAACCCTCTGAGTTACTTACCTCATATTGTATTTAATTCTAATATTAAATACACAAAGTGCTTGATCATCTCCCAAGATAATAAAGCTAGTGGTATGAAGAAAAATCTCTATGGGATTAAGAGAGAGTTAAAACATTTCAAATATGCAATTAAAGGCATTCTAGCATGCTTGTGATCTCTGCTCTGGTTTCCTATTTACAGAGAAGGAAAACTGGCTCAGACCTCCTAGACTAAGACAAGGAAGTATGCAAAATCGAGCAGTCTCTGTGCCAGCTCTTGCTAATCCTCTTCAGTATGGTTTGCTGCTAATTTGTCATGGCACATATTTGCCTTATGTCTAATTAGCATCAAATTGCAAACTGCTATTTGCTAACAATTTGTTGCATCAATCTGCTTGAAAATCTATAGTTTAGAACTAGATTGCAGCTTCTTCTGTCTATCAAAATTCCAACTCATACCATACACAAAATAGTATACTATTCCCTCCAAAAATGTTGCAATGCTTCTATTACACAAAAGGATTTCATTTTTAAAAGAAAAAATGTATTAACAAATCATACAACCATGTGCTCCTTTGTTTAATATAACTTATTTACATGGCAAAGTTAGCATATAAAGATATGCTTCTCTTTTAGATGTAGTCAAATCCAGCTAAATGTTATAACCACCCCACTTGACTTTGTTCATAACATTTTGTGAGGACAAAAGACAAGAGCTTTGCAATAATAATATGTGTGCATTAGAATGGTTATTTTTAAGAACAAAAAGATTTCAGATGAGGAATGGACTAAGCTTTGAGAAATAAAGTGTTCTTTTTAACATATATAGAAATATTAATACAAATTCATTACAACCTTCTGACATTGTTGTTAAAAAAGACGAGCATTGCAGAAAGTACAAAATAGCATAGGAGATGTCAATGTATAAGATTTCTGTCCCAACTACACCTAACCATAAACAGACAGGAATATTCCTACAGCACTCTCTCAGAGATATTCAAGGGACTAGATAGACAGTAGGGGTGTGCAAAGTCGGCCCTATTCAGTTTGGATTTGGCCCAAGTCAGGGACAGCAATTCGATTCATTGATTCCAATCACTGTCCCTGATTCAATTTGGCCAAATCTGAACCTGAAGATTCGATGCTGATTCAGAGAATCAGCAATTCAGACATAGATACAGCTTTAAAAGTTTTTTCTACATACTTTGAGGTAGCAGGCACAGCTCATAAATGCTGCAATGCTGGGGCTCATGAAGCAAACCACAGGAGTGTGGGGGAGCCCTCCATGTGCTCGGCGGCAAACCTGGCAGTGGACTAGAAGTACTCCGGTCCACTTCTGGGTCTGCTGGGGTGTGCAGGAGGAGCACTCCTGTGCTCCCCAGATCAGCTGTCAGCCACAGGGAGACCCCAGGTGTCACCCCAGACCCAGGAGGCACCAGTCACCGAGCCGGGAGGGTGCGGGGGGGAGGGTCTCCCAAGTGCTCTCTGTCTGGCCCGTAAGTGGACTGGAAGTGTTTCTGGTCCATTTCTGGGTCAACTGCCAAGCATGCTTGGGAGCCTCCCTGCACTTCTGTGGGATACTCCATGTGCCCCAGTGTAGTCTCCTGTGCCATTGATCTGTGCATTGAGTCCATAGGGTCTTTTCTGGTTTCACCATTGCTTAGGGAAGAAACAGGCTTGTTTATGGTCTGGCTCTTGGCTAGTCTCCCAGGGCATCTCACTTGCCATATCTTTGCTGGAAATTATCTTAACTGGGAGGAAGATGGTCTATCCCACCCCTCCTGGTGCCTTCATTCAGTCGTCCCAATTGTCCTTCCTGCCTGGGGCTCCGCCTCCCCTTTACCCCACTTAACACCTACCAAAGATGTCATTTCATGGACCACTAGAGTTGGTACCACATTTGGTGTTTTGGCCCTCTAAACTTATGACGGTGGGATTGGGATGTTGTTTTCCCCGAGTGTCCCCTACCACACTTTGTCTAGTCTATGCACCTTCCAGGCCTCAGGCTGTCTTGTCCCCCGGTGTCCCTCTCTCTCTTCTGGTTTTATACTTGCCATGGGTCAGACATACATTGGTCCATGCCCTTTCTGGGCCTGCCGGGATCCAATCCAATTTGTAGATGTCTGACATTCCTGGTGTCTCTTCAGGTAAGTTGAGTATTATCCGGCTCTGGTCATTTGAGAAAGCCCCTTCCTGGGGCAGCCACCACGTCCCTCCAGTGGGACTCTGCTCTGGTTCTGGCCCCTCTGGGCCGGTCGGGAACCTCATTTCCAGTTCCCCCTGCTGTTCTCCTGCCAGGCTTTTTATTCTGGCCCTAGGGGACTGGGCAGCAAATCGGCCCCAGCACGCTGCTGTAAAGCATGCCCATGCTGATGTGGGAGCCGGTCCCAGCTCTTCCTGGCTCTGCCTTTTTTTTTTCCTTTTCTTTTACTGTGTTGTCCCCACCAGCCACAGTTTTATTTTTGCCACATTCCAGTTCCGGTGTGGCATCCTGCTGGCTTCGCTCCTCACCCAGCTGAAGTAAGTCTTTCTTTTCATACCCAGCATCACAGCACTAATAAGCCCCTGCTACCTAGAGGTATGTAGAAAAAACATTTAAAGCTGTGTTTACATCTGAATCTCTGAATCTTTCCAAATCTCTCCAAATAGATTCAGAGGGTTCCAATTTGATTTGGAGAGATTAAAGGGTCCTTTGATTCAGTTCAGAGATTCAGCCACCGAATCCTGTCTAATCTCCACTGAATCAAATCAGGGACTGAAGTTTTGCATATCCCTAATAGAGAGGTGTTCAAGTTTAGTGACTTATCTCAAACTCACTCAAAAGCAAGTGTGTCTTCTGAGCCCACTGACTTGCTACCCTATATTTGATGGAAGAAGATCATATTCTTCTGCTGAAGTAGGACTTTAGTCCACTTTCAGTGATATCTCCATCTCAGGTTTTGATCTGAAGAGACTACGGCTGAACAGATAACAGTTTTCCCATTTCTGGAAATTGTTCAATATTTCAAAAATATTCCTATTGTACCTCAGCACATAACACACATAGCTTTTCAATGTTTTTTTTTTTGTGGGGAGGAGAGAGGTGGAAGAAAGAGAGAAACACTCTGTCCCGGGAATCAAAACAGTAAACGGGACTCACCTGCGCCCGAGGCAGAGGGAGGAGCCCACGTGGCTCATTAGCCGCCTTTTTATTCAATTACAACCGGCAGGTGACGTCATGGACGGACGCCAGCTGGCAGCGATAAAAACAGCGGCTGCAGCTGCGGAGGGGATGGATAGCCCAGGCAAGGAGCAGCAACCATCACCAACAGTGAGAGGAGCAGTGGCTGCAAACAAGGCGGAGCCAGGAGAGCCGGCAGAGGTGCGGATGGAGTGGAACCAGACCTCCCGGCTGGAGACTGCCCCGGACAACGCAGGAGCTAGAGGCACGGCACCTGAGGACGCGGCAGGAAAGATACCAGGGAGTGAAGCGACCCACAGAGAGGGGAGCGGATGAGGAGGTCTGTGGGGCCGAGCTGACCGGTGATCACCATGACCAGAAGTCACGATTGCTTAAGGGCAGGCCAGGCAGTGTCACCCCACGGCTGGGGAACAAGACCCACAGATAAGGGACGCACCAAAGGTGGCATGAGACCAGGGTGTAGGGGTGACAGAGCCCCATGAGGTGACCACCGAAGGATCCTGGGCCACGGAGTATCCCGCAAACCGACCCCTTACACTGAGGAACATCACGTCGTGGCAGGTGAGAAAAGGGTTGGGGACACGGAGAGAAGAGAACTACTCCGACACCGACAAAATCCCAACAGGTGTTTGACATCTACCTGCAAGGCAAAAACCACTCGAGAACGGTTAATTGAAGCCCACACACTCACTTCAAAATAACCAGTGGTTACAGTTCTTAAGTTCCTGGTCCAAATCAGGCATATCAGGAACTCCATATCAGGTCTCCATTAGTCCATGTGAATGCCATATCTATCAACTTACTGGCTAGTTTATCTTTTTATTTTGACCAAAAATTCCATCCTGAAGCTGAGAAATTTTTCCCAAATACCAAAAGAGATGCTTCCACGAAAAGGCTCAATGAATCAGTATTTCCTGATGGAAATCCGCTTTACTGAAAAACTCCTGACCACTTCTACTGGTAATTCTATGTACTTTATCCAAGTGAGAGAAAGATAAATTTGGCATCAAAACACTGCTAACTATAACTAAGCTTTCATAGCTAATGGAGTTGTCTGCTTTATCCACATCCAAAAAGCAAGCCTTCCCAGGCTGTGGTTTAGTGAAACAGCCTGAGTGAAACTTTCAAGCATGGGATATTCAAAAGTGCTCAGCATTGACCTCCCTCAGCTCCCACGATATTCAGTAGTAAAAGTCTCATGAATTTCAATAGAAGCAGCATTAGGCCAAAGCTTGGCTGAAGAGCATATATAGATCTGACAGTTGACAGACAGTACTTGGAGTCTCAAGCCATGAACCGATGTTCATTTTTACCAGTGGAAATTTCTAAGACATTTTGAATGGTAGACATATTTCCAGGAGAGGGAGTATATAGGGCCAGGTACAGACATTACACTTTTAACAGTATAAGTGATCAGAAACTGGTTTATAACCATAACAGAACAGAATTTCGGGGCACACAGACTGGTTTTAAAGTTGCTGAACCCAATCAAAGGTTTTCCCCTCCCGCCTCTCCCCGCTAAAAGGCAAATGTGTGTTCTGTGTGCTACTGATCTAAATCATGCCACTTACAGAAAATCACGAAACTTAAATTGATTCCGCTTCAGGCTTTTTGAATGTCTGTAGCTAGCCTAGATATTCAACCTGCAACTGCCATCCTCTCTCCTGCTCTCCCCACCTTCCCCAAACTGAGGTGATCCTGATATGATGGGGAGAGTGTAGAGTGGGGAAAGGCTCCCCTCACCTGCCCCAAACTGAGGTTTGGAGAGAGAGTCAAGGTGACTAGGAGCTGAGCAGATGGAGCAGTACTGCAAGCCCCCTTCCTACTTTTCACAGCCACAAACAGGCTGAACATCAGCACACTCCCTCTCTTGGAAAGATGTCTACCATTCAAAATTACTCAGATCTTTTATCATTTTAGGGTTTTTTTTAACAATCTGCAGGAAATCTTCTTCTTACAGGTTTTTCCTTCATTTTAAAGTTATGGACCAAAATCTGATTCCCTGAAAAACAATGGCGAAAGTGCCAGCTGATCTCAACAGAACTAAAATTTCATCCTGTGAGAATATGTAATGCCTGACAAAGTTGGGTAATTAAGACCTTTGTTTGCTCATAGATCAATCAGGAGATGGGCACTGGCTATATAAACTTTCCCATTTCAACCCTCAAATCTGTATCAATACTGAGCCTTTAGGTATGAGATTGTAACCCATCTCCCAGGCCTAATCAATCCTTGATTCTTCTTAAATTAAGCTGACAATTTGTGCTGAGTGTGATGGTGCCTTTGTCAATCTTCACTTGTTCTCTTCATCCATGTTCCCACTATACTAGCCCAGGTACACAAACAATAATCCCAAATAAACTTCCACATACAGGTCTTTATCTTCATCACTTTATCTCCATAAATGAAATTAAGCATCTCCAGAACTGCTACATCACCTCTTTGTTTTTCAGTTCTGGAGAATTAAATGGACTTTTTTCATCCTGATTCAGTGCATTAATTCACTCCAGATTGCATACGGACAGTATCATCAGCAGACCCACTGGCAGTCACCAAAAAAGCCATAAATGCAGCAAAATAAGCCTTACTCAAAAGTCTGAGAATGCTTTTCTTCTTGGTAGAATCATAAACAGAGCAGCTTTAGGTCAGCAGAGCTCATGTATTATATCAATATGCAAAAAGGAAGATACTGTGTTATTTTCCTTCTATCCATGGTGACCTTCTGATTCTTGCTAGCTTAAATTATATTTTTGCACTGTTTTCTCACTGTTCCTATAGTAAAAGAAAAATCCAGCATTTCTGTGGGCATTTTATGCCAGATAGCTGGATAAGAAGGCCTGGCAAATTTCATATCCATAACACCCAAGGAAGATAGGAAAGGGGGAAAAAAAAGTC
The DNA here is from genome assembly GCF_052110815.1 of Crocodylus siamensis. Classification (NCBI taxonomy): domain Eukaryota; kingdom Metazoa; phylum Chordata; order Crocodylia; family Crocodylidae; genus Crocodylus; species Crocodylus siamensis. Next base: position 18,516,576 of record NC_143403.1, on the reverse strand, counting down.
ACACTTTTTCAGTCAATTAAAAAAAGAACAAAATAGATTCCTAAATACAGAAGCTCAAAGAAAAATATTTGTGTAAAGGTACCCAGCAGTGACATAATTAAATCCACCACATTTAGGTCAGCCAAGGATGCTGGATTTATACACCAATGATTTATTCAAAAACTTTTTAGCAATGCTGTTTTGATTGAGAGCTCCCTAACCCTTATATTTCTTGCACACATTTTATGAAAAAAACAGTCTTTGCATCCTCTGAAAGCCTTCACTATTACTATTACTCAGGGGGAGGACAGTGGGCCAAGTTAGGCTGTGCCAAATGCACCATCATGCATTTATCAATTGCATGTAGGCTGGGTCTGCATTTGAGAACAATGCTGAGAACTCAGGTTACTCGCATTATTGCATTCACTGTGGATTGTGAGACTGGAGGCTGGGAATGATTGTTTCAAAAGATTTCCAAAAACCATATAGGGTTAAGTGTAACTTATTACTAAGAAGGCAGCAATATTTTATTCCTGGAGTTTCTTAGTACTTTCCCATTATGGAGCTCAGGAAGCAATGCTTTTATACATGCCTTGGGACTAGGGGAGAATAGTACAAGTTTCTGAGCGTCCAAAATTGTAGTCCTAAAAATGAGAATTCTGAAACACATTGAAGTAATAAACCTAGACAAACTTAAGTACAGATGTACTGTCATCACTTATGCTTTAAATATATGAAAGTCAGGCAAAGTTTTCCATAAAAATATGGTATTAATAATTTGGTGTTGAAAGTGGTTCCACTGAGACTATTTCTTTTCTGGTCATGTCCCAGGGGAAAGCCTCACATGTTGACATCACATGATTTCCTGTAATGAACTTTTACCAGAAAAAGGAAACCTCGGGGAGAGAATCTGAAACTGGTGTAGGAAGGCATATCTATGTGTCAGTAATCTAGTGACAAAATTGTACTTTACTGACTGGAGTGGAGGGACTAGGACAGGTACAGTGTGACATGCATGTCTGTTGACATCCTTCATAATGTCTGGCATATACCTGTTTTAAAAAACAACTTATTTGTAGTTTAAACTTCTGTGATGTACTTGTAAATTATGTGTTGTGCCCCTGCTGTAATGGCTAGTCTGTTTGAAAGATAACAGCTATCTACAGCTGCCAGCTAATGGAGTTGCTCCTTTAAGTCAAGTAGTATTGGTCTGCAAAATGGTTCTTAAGTTCCTGGATTCAAACTAGGTTGATGACCTATGTTGGGGGTTGCTACAGCTCATATCTGTTGCTTAAAAGAAAAAGTACAGTCACATTTTCAGCTTGGCTAAATTGTAGAAGCCAGGGAAAAGTAATGTTTTAAGCTACAATTGCTACAATTGCTTTGGGTTTTGTTTTGGTTTGGTTTGGTTTTCTGGTTTATAAATGAGGACAAGTTTGCTAAAAAAGAAAGGAAGGGAAAAAAAGAAAGCCAATAGTTGAGTTAGTGTGAGATACCCAACATGCTTCCATCCTTGTCTAAGAGGAGATTATTGTTGTTCAGGAGAATATATGTTCTTCTCTCCTAACCTAATACAAGACTACAGTAGCCATACACA
>NC_143403.1:18462500-18510000 GCF_052110815.1 Crocodylus siamensis | reverse complement strand
ATTAGAATCAGCTAGAATAGTGCTGTATTCAAATTTGCTTGTATCCAGCCCATAAAAATCAGGATAAATTGAGTTATTTTAGATCTTCAAAAATACTTCTACATTAAAAGAGCTGAGAGGAATTCAAAAACAGAAATTAATATATTTGCTAAATATCCCATCCTGTTCTCCCCCCGCACCTTTAGCACTGTGTCCCAAGGGGGAAAACATATTCTTCCCTTTTGAAAACATATATTCTGCTTTAAAGTGTATGCTGACTGGCTAGGGCTATAAGAAAGCAAAGTACAGCATTCAGGAACTCTGTTTAAAGCATGATCCACAGTTAATAATTACTGTAATACTGCACAACAGTTCTACTTACCAGGATTGGGATTCTTTCATTTCTGGGCAAGAGGCAAGTGTTTAAAATGGCTGTTCCCATGCTTTCAAACTGATTTTAAATATTTCCATATTATGGTGAGGTATTACAGGATACAACAATGATATTAGCTAGAAAAAATAACTTTAATAAACTACCGATTAATACTACTGAGGTGGCAGCAGTGGGAAGCTACCTGTCTAAAGTATCATTAAAATGAAAATGGCTTTATTCCTCCATATGGACCAGGATGGGCATATGCATTTCAAGCACATGAACATATATCTTTAAAACAAAGCGTCTAAAAAAATCTTTACAACATTTTGCTGCTTCCTAATACATTATACTTTTCAACTCGATTAAAAATGGAGCATTGCCCCAGACTCAGTAAATGACTTCAATGAACCACATTAAAAAAAATTCAACAACTCCAAATTCCACTCAGTGGTGAGACCAGTTCTAATTGAGTTTAGTGGCATTTTTCTGTAAATAATATATAGTCTCATTACATGGAGGGTTTATTTTAGTTTTAAAATATATTTCTTCTTTAAATTCTTTTAAGCTAAAGGGGAAAAAAGGATGAGAGTGATATTTACTATTCTGGCAAAGTGTTCAGTGTCCTTCTGGCTTGCTGGATATTGTGTTAACCTTGAATTAGACAATAAAACACAGTTCTAACACATTTATACATTGTTACCTATGGAAGTTCAGCACATTTATAACATGTATGTGACAGCAGATGTGCCTCCTATTTGAAAGAGAACTACATGTGTAGCTGATCATGGTAAACATACTTAGCAGCATTCTAAACAATGCATCTTATTTTATACAGTGCTAATGGCTCCTTACTTAACGAACCTGAGGCAGTCTGTTTAAAACATAAAAGTTTAATAAAGTCCATAAAAACTCTTAATAAATGAAAGGTTATGAAATAATTAGTATTGAGTATATAAAACTATTATGAAAAAGAAATCAAGAATGTACAAATTAACACCAGAGTAAAAAAGAAAGAGAGAGAGAGAGAGAAATGGAACAAGCTGGAATAGAACAAATTCATTGCATGAAATTTCATTTCTTGAGAGCTATACATCAAGTTGTATTTGTTTAATGAGGTTGACACTAGAAAGATGTATAGAACATGTCAGACACCCAGTACCAGTGCGTTCTGGGAAAAAGATAACATCTGAGAATCTGACCACTCACTTCGTCTTCTAGCCAGACTTCTCTATCTACTGGTTCTTCGGGGGATTATAAATGAGAGGGCAGAAGGAACAAGGAGCAAAATAATGAAAAACACACAAAAAAAGAAAAATTATAACATTGTAGAGCAAAGTAAAGCCAGATTTATTGACCTCGCAACTACATAATCAAGAGAAAGTTATCACTGTAGAAACTTTTACTAAGCGGAATGATCTTAAATAACAAGGGAGTGCTATGAAATTTACAGCACTTTTAAGATATGCAAATTGAATGCAAGGTATAGACATAAGGGTAATTAATTGTAAATCTAAGAATAATGTTTCTTTGTCAGGGCTGTCTCCATGTTGTGGAATACATTCTAATGCGCCTTAACTCTGAATATTTCTTAAAGGCTGCTCTAATTATAAGATGTTCAGAATTTCAAAATAGTAGTTATTCTTATCATTCAATATAGCTGCTGTAAAGTTTCATAACAGAATTTACTGATTACATGAAAATATTTTATTTTAATTTCAAGGATAAAGCACTTGTTTAAAAGTCCAGGCACTCAGAGTTTGTCTTTAGAAATAATAATATGATAGAAAAAATCTTTTGCTAAAACACTGGGATTTTTTTCACCTTTCCTTCTTTTTATTTTTTGAAAGTGGAGGAGGATCAAAATAGCTATACATATCTATATATGTTAATACTTGTAAAATTTTAATGTTTTCTGGAGACTTAATATTACAAAATACAAGTATTTGTTTAAATAATTTACTTCACTTTCCATATATTATTTTTAAGCCATTCAAGCATGCTACAATAATTAAGGTCAACATTTCCATTATAACAGGACTATAAAAATTCACGCTCTTGTTTTAAATCTTGGCATAACAACAAGCTCCTAGACTGAAAGGAAATTTATACAAACTTATACAATGTATAAAGAAACTTTTACACAAACGCACAGAAATTGGCATAATTCAGGTCCCTGCCAGTTTAAACACAAGTCAGCCTAGGTCATCCTAGGCCGGTGTGCTTATTCCCAGAAGACATGCTATAGGTGAGGATATTAGTCTCTTATTCATTCTAACAAAATAAAACAACGCTTCATGTTGAGTCAGGGACCAGGCTGTAGAGAGAACTGCCAGGACAAAAATCTTAGCACTTGGTGTAATTGATAAATTTTCCCTTACCAGAACTGGTCCACAGACCTCTAAAGGTAAGCATGTATTATTAGAGAGATGAGGGATTTTCCCATGGGTAGGGACTAAGGGGTTCTATGCACGGGCATGGACCCTGCTCCGACATGCTGGAAACAGGATTAATCGAGTCTGCTGGAGCATGGAAATATTCTCACTCCAGCAGCCTTCCATGTCACACATATCAGCATCCCCACACGTCTCTGTGCTGAAAAAATGGTGGCAGGGCACGTTGAAATGAAACACGTTCGATGAGCTTTAGTTCAAAGCACTTCACCATTTTTTCAGCACAGGAATGCACAGGGACACAGATACTTTCATTAGCTTGCTAATTAAAGCACCCAGGGCCAGGTCCCACAGCACATGTAAAAATGTCCTAAGATGCAACTTTGCCACTGAGTCACTGGTGAGTCATTTAAGTCATCTGTACCTCAGTTTACTGGTCATTAAATTGGGAAGTATAACAGTAACTAGCAACCTCACAAATGTCCTGCACATGTATTTAATTCATTTGTATCTCTAAAATGCTATTAACCTTAAATCTAGCCTTGTATTTCTATATCATCCTGTCAAGCAAGAAATCCATCATACAAATCATATGATATTTTATGAAGAAAACAATATTAAAATTCACACCATGGCTTCATGAGGGTTAGCTGGACTGTCAGTATAGACAATAACTTTTTCAGCTCCTCTACAAGTGTTGTTATGAAACTCTAACCTCTGAACAGTCTTCTTCCCAGTCTTCATAAGGAAGGTGGTAACATACTGTACCATGTAACCTATTTTAGGATGGCAAGACAAAATACAATAGGCTAACTAGTCTGCAGGGGTGTACCAGACTGGGAAGATTTCCACTAGCTAGTGGAAAAATGACATGCAATATTGTTTTGTGTTGTCTTATTGGAAAGGGGCTTTCAGAAGAGAAATGAGTCTCGATCCTTATTTGGTAGCAGATTAGCAAGTCATTATACTTAACGTTTTGCCAAGAAGAATGAGTGTCCATGCTTTATGTTTGATGACGTTTTAGAATCTCAAGAAACAATGTGGGAGGCGGGTGTCTTTGGCTAGTAAACTGGCTTAAAAGAGGCAGAGTTAAGAATGGCATGGGGAATTTACATTTTCTTACTTTGAAATCTATTTTCTTTAAATAACAAAGATATTGTTACTATTTTTTTCTAAACAACATACATTCTCAGTGTACCCCTTTCATGAAAGTTTTTGGGCTTCCTCCTTACCTTTTAAACAGAAATCTCTGAAAAGTTTAAACCATTGCCAGATAAACTGGCAGATTTTATAACCCCAGTAAGCGCAATATTTGCTAGTACAAAGGGATCCCTCAAACACAGCAATCATTGAGGTTATAATTTCTTTTGCCTATGCCAGTAAAGGTTAATAGCTTCCTTCCAGTGTATTTCAAATATCATGCTTACACAGGAATAAAATCTCCAAAACTTTTATAAGGAAACACAAAAGTACTTTATTAATGGCACAGTAAAACTTAATAGTGCAGAGGGTTGAATTTAAGGCTTCAAGCTTCCATTCTTACAGGACAATTCCTGCCCTTTCCCCCTCTCCAAATCCTAATCTCTAATTTATCTGTGGATGCTTTCAAGAAAAGGCCCCAAAGCATCCTATGCATCTTCTGCACCTTGATCTTATAAGATACAGGGGATAATGAGGGTCACAAAACAAGCATAACACAGAGAATAACTAAAGGTCATTTAGGAGAATCTATGAGAATAAACCAGCTTTGGCTGGGTTATAAGGGTTTTGGTGTGAGGACCATTTCTCATTTTCAATGGAGGTTCTTTGCAAGTACAAAACATGGATTGTACTCGAAATGCAAGAGAAGCTCCTATTTCACCCACTGTATCTGGCATTAATATGCTTGACAAATATTTCCAACACCCTTGAAACATCTTCTGGAGATTGAAGCTTGTATGAGATTTTAAGTGGAGACTATAATTTCCATCTGTTACTCAAGAAAGACTATGAGCTACACATGGGACTTCATGCAAGTTCTAGCAGTTAAATATAGTAAGCTGTGAACAGCTTACTATACTGCTCAACAGCATTTGTAATCTCTGTTAGCTGTTTCCCTCATAGATCTTGCAAGCTCAGTAAACATTTCAAATTTCTTATAACTTCTGCAAATTCTCTCTCAAAAATAGGCTTGTATAATGCAAACAGATGTTTAATAACCTTCATCAAAGAGAACAAAAAATGGTCTCATCTGGCCCACATGGCATGTGGTTAAAGACCAAAGGGCAGGAGGCTCTCGCCACCAGTCCAGGAAGGCATGGGAGTGGGCATGTGCCCCCAGATTGGGGGTTGTTTTGTTTTGTTTTGTTATTTAGCAAGAATATGAACCATAACTTCCTCCTCACTTGGAAATAACTGTCAAAGGATATCTGCATGTTATTAGTTGTTATTTTTCTTGGTGCAATGGATTGCCTGGATTTGGTTTCCTACCACAGGAAGCTTTGAATCCTATGGAATCCCATATAATGGGGTATCCCAAGATGCAAAGGGCATCATAGAAAAGGTAATACAGCCCTAGTACATCTCTAATCACAGATCTTCACTGTAACTTTAAAATTAGCATCAGTGCTTGGAGGATTAATAGCTGTTGGGTATGCTCTGTCAACATTTCTATATAGTAGGACAGTACACAATCCTGAAACCAACAATAGTAGGTTCAAAAACAAAGAAGGGCTAGATTCTGCCCTTATTACTCACAGCAAGTAGAATTTATTGCACATGTAACTCCAATAAATTTAGTTGGCCAACAAACAGAGTGGAGACATAAAATGTGGGTGGAGGAATGGCCAAAGGGAGGTGTAGTATCTAGTCCTAGGTTATTATTGTTATATTACATTAGGGCTGACAGTTTCACAAAATAAATTTTCCAAAAAGTCTTTGCAAGAAATTGGCCTTTTCCTAAAACTCCTATTCTACATCCAACCAGGTTTATCCTATACCAGTTTCAGCTACTTTGAAAGCAGTTTATGTGCACTGAACATCTGGGGGGCTTGCACATGTTAGCATGTTCATGTGACAAAAATATCACTGTGTGGTTTAATAGCATCACAGTATAAAAGTGCAACACTTTGGGAGGTTTTAAATGACTTTGCATCATTGAAAACTAAACTACATCTGGATGTTGTTTAGTTTGCAGTGTTGCAAATTGCAGTGATACAGCTGTCAGCTTGCCTTCCAGCCACTGGAGAGGCGGGCAGATAGCGCAGAAAATAAGGATCAGGCCCCTCACTTCTACTGCTTTCAGCAGGTGCCTGCTGAAGGCCAAGTGGCAAGGGGCCCAATCCTTTCTGGTTTTGGAGGAGGAAGAGGAGGAGTCTGCTCGCCTTTCCCACAGCCGGGGGTAAACTGCCAGCAGGCTGAGCAGCCCCTGAGCTGCAGGAGGCACTGGTCCTTCCTTCCACAGCAGTGGTACCCCCCGGGGCTGTCCAGGTAGGCTGCTAGCAAGCCAGATGCTGCCCCAGTTCAGCGTCAAAGAGGAGTTGGGTCAGGCCGTATGCTGCCTCTGAGCTGGGGCAGTGCCCAACCCACTAGTAGCCCACCTGCATGGCCCCAGGGGGCACTGCCACTGTAAAGGGGAGGACCAATGCCCCCCACAGCTCAGAGGCCACTCAGCCCACTAGCAGCTCATCCCCCCAGCCCTAGGAAAGACAGGCAGGCTCCACCAAAAACAAAGATCAGGACCCTTGCTGTTGCCTTCAGCAGGTGCCTGTTGAAGGCAGAAGCAGTAAAGGGCCCGATCCCTTTCTTTTTTTTTTTTCTTTTTTTTTTTCAGTTGAGCCTGCCTGTGGCAGTGGGCTGAGCTGCCAGCAGGCTGAGTGGCCCCTGAGCTAGACAGGGCCTTAGTCCTTCCTTACAGAGCAGCAGCGCCACCCTGGGCAAGCTAGAGGGCCAGGTGTTGCCCCAGCTTGGAGGCAGCACCCAGCTCAGTCCAACTGTTCCCCAAGCCTGCCTGCAGGAAGCCCACCCAGTGCTGCTCCCTGGGCGAGCTCAGGAAACAGTTGGATTGGGCTGGGTGCTGCCTCCAAGCTGGGCCCGCTATCAGCCTGCCTGGGTGGCCCTGGGGGGCACTGCTGCCACAGAAGGAAGGACCAGGGCCCCCCTCAGCTCGGGGCCACTTAGCCTACCAGCAGTTCACCCTCCAGCTGCGGGCAGGCTCCAGCTCTGACAAAAAAAAACAAAACAAAAGGATCAGGCCCCTCACCATAATGTGACAGAAAAATTGAAACTGGGGGTTTCAATTAAAAACCCACCTTTTCAGTTTAGGGGGCATGGAATAAAACCTTAGGGATTTAAACCCCCATCACATGTACAAGTGCCCCTGTTGTATTACAGATTTGAACCTGTTTCTGATCACTTAAGCTAGTTTATGTTTAACTTTGGTCCCTAGCCCTGCAGTCTTCTCTTAAAACTCACTATAAATGTTCAGTTCTCTTCTTGCACTTGGTGTGTAAAATTATTTACCCCACTCAAATTAGCATGAGGCTTATGTTTGTGTCTTTGCTTTTATCACTTTCGGTCACCCACTTAACAATACCTAAAAGGTGAGTTTTTTCTCATTGCTATAGTACACTAAGGAATAAAGTTGGCACTGAGATATCTGAAATCCACAGATGGTGAAATGACTCTTATTTCAAAAGTACCCTTATTTCAGTCTCCATAATTAGTCAGTCCTAGACAATTAAAAAAATGCATATATGTAAAATCAACCAAAAAGATTCACATTGATAGTCTGCATAACTATACCTGGCTTGCTCTCCAGTTGCTTGAAGCAAAGTTTACTGCAGCCTTGCTCCCCAGTGACTATGATGTTAGATACACCATAGTGAATAGGATGTCTTTTAAATGTAAAGCAGTACTGGCCCCAAAATGCCTCATCTAGGGCTAAGTACAGACATTCAAGAAGTCCAAGAAGGAATCAGTCTAAATTACTGTAAGCAGACTAAGTTAGATTAGTAGCAAACAGTATCCATTTTTGCCCTTTAGGCGGGGAGAGGGGAGCATGCAAGCTGTCTGCCCCGACCAAGGCCTGCAGGTTGGGAATGCACCTGCATGCCTCCTAGCATGCCCCACAGGCTTCCTGAGCAGCTGGAGACGGATGAGAGCAGCCAAGCAGCCGGGCAACACCTGACTGGCTGCTTGTCATGGGCAAGCATGCTCCCAACCCTCTGCCACATCACTGTGGACCCTCCCCTACACCCAGCTCTGGGCTTTCAGAAAAGCCCCAGAGTAAGCATTCACAGTCCTGAATCAGATGTGCCTCCATGTCCTGGCCTGCCCACACCCTGCCATGGCATCCTGCCACCTGCACCCAAGCAGGGAGACCCAGGAGCTGCAGCATGTCCTGCTTGCTGCCCTGCACAACTCTCACCAGAAGCTGCAGGACAATACACATGCCCACCTGGACATGCTAGGTCACCTGTTCATCATGGGACGTGGCTTTGTGTGCCTGAGCTAGTAATCAGACTTCCAGCACAGGGCCACCCACTGCCTGCCAAGCATCCTAAACTGGGCCACCAACTTTCATGTGGCCAATGAGGATGAGGCCCAGGCATTCATCAACCACAAGGAATACTTCTCCATCATCCTGCAGGGTGTCATCAACCATGAGGGACACCCCACCCACATTTCCACCAGCTGGGAAGGCAGCACCCACAATGTATGCATCTCCCACAACTCCCTGCTCCCTGGGGCTGCTGGAGAGTGGGCACTATGCTGCTGAAGTTCTCTATCTAATCATCAGAAATGGCTTCATCCTTTCCCTCATTATCAGGTACCTGGATTACCCACTCCTGCCCTGGCTGATTATGAGGGGCAGCTGGACCGCCAGGAGGAGCACTTCAACTACTGCCTGAGCAGGTACTGCATGGTGGTGTGCCTTTGGCCACCTCAAAGCATGCTGGCAGGCTCTCAGTGTGTGCCCTGAAGTGGAAAACAACCTGACACAACTCATCATTGCCACATGTGTCCTCCATAACATCTGCGAGACCACAGTGTGCAGACTGGGCATGCCAGGTCATGCATAAGTGGTGCAGGGATGGGGGAGAGATTGAGCCCCCTGCTGATGCGAGGGGCCACAGCCCTGCACAGCAGCATATAGTCCAGATCTGTGAAGCCTTAGCCAACTACCTCCTCACCATTGAAGACCAGGAGCCCTCCCCAAATGAGTAGGGTTTCAAGTACCCATGCCCTGGCACTGGGCCATGAATCTTCTGCCCCAGGCTCCTCTGGCCCTGAGTTCTGGGCAATGCTGCCTACAACCCAGGCTGCCCAGACACCATTTCCCTTCTCCTGCCCCCTCCCCCAAGGGCATAATCAGGATATAGGGAAATGCAGCATGAGGAAGAGATGTGCCTCAGTTTATAAGGTTTCAGTTGCCACAATTTTCTAGATTTTAATAAAGAAAACTTGCTGAACATTACCCATGGCAGAACTTGATCCCATTTCCCATTGCTCCAAACCAGCAAACCTTTGGAGGAGATGGGGGAGGTTTGTGAAAGTGGTGAAATAACCTGGAAGGGGCAGTTAGGAAGGGGAGGGGAGAAGGGGTGGGGCCAGGGCAAGTCCCACAGAGGCTGAACTCAACAAACACAAAACCTTGGCATTGTGGGGTGGGGGTATAGACCTGGCACATTCATTCCCAGACTTGGGAGTGAAGAAAAGGGATGTCTCCACATAGGAGCTGTCATTGCATCCTCCCCACACTGCCCTACTTTGCACAGGTGGTGTATCTGCAGTTAGACAGCAGAGACGCACAGCTTTGGTGTGAGGTTGCAACTTTTGCTGATAAATTCATAGATTCATGGATGTTTGGGTCAGAAGGGACCTTAGCAGATCATCGAGTCTGACCCCTGCCCTGGGCAGGAAAGAGCACTGGGGTCAGATGACACCAGCCAAGTACATGTTTAGTCTTCTCTTGAAGACCCCCAAGGTAGGGGAGAGCACTACCTCCCTTGGGAGCCCATTCCAGATTTTGTCAACCCTTACCATAAAGAAATTCTTCCTGATGTCTAACCTAAATCTGCTCTCCATCACTTTATGACCATTGTTCCTAGTTACTCCAAGGGGTGCCCTGGTAAACAGAGCATCTCCTATTCCTTGCTGTCCCCCACTGATCATTTTGTAGGCAGCCATGAGATCACTTCTCAGCCTTCTCTTGCAGAGAAGTAAAGTATAAGGGCAGGCATCTGGGACTGTCCCAACCACCATGGACTTTCCCTGGGGATTGAACCAGAGCAGAGGGGGAAAATTGCTGCAGTGCCACTTGCAAGCTTCTCTAGGTGCACAACTCAGGAGTTACCCAGGCAGTGGGACTGGTTCAGCTAGATAATGGTTCCTATGCAGGACTCCTGTCATCACATCTGAGCCTGTCTTGGACTGGGAGGACAGGAGGAATGGAGAGGGGGATGGAAGAAGGGATGTTTCACAAGAGAGACTTTTTCTCATTCTTGTTCTACTGCAACTCCAGTTGTTCTTATAGATAGCTATGTGTTATTTTCTGTCCCTGACTTAAGTGTCCTCTCTGCCACCTGGGTCCATGGTGCTGCCAGCTGGGATCAGGGACCCAAAACTGGCACTTGTACCTGTTTTTTACACTGTCTGCAGAGCTCAAAAAAACTCGTTTAGTATCTTGCCATAAGTGCAAGGGCGAGAGGGAGCTGTTTCAATACCAATTCTCTGGCCAGCTTGGAGGAGGCTCCAATTTTCCCAGGAGCTGAGCATGGCCCTGAGAGATAGAGCAGCAAATGGGATATGGGGTGCTAACCACTGAAGGCCAGGGGGCAGGGGGCCTGGCACCTTGGCTGCAGTCCTGGATGGGGGGGGGAGGAAGGGGGTAACTGGTCTGCCCAGTACTTAAAGACAGAAACCTCCCAGGATCTAACAGCTTTGGGCCTTCCACTTCGAGCAGTCAGGGTGCAGTAATTCACCTCCCCTCCTCCCCCATGCTCTTCCATCCGTGGACACCCTCCCCCCCCCGGCAACCCCTTTCTGGGCTTGTCAGCCATAACAGCCTCAGAAAGGGCTATGTCCATGGGAATGGACTGTAGTGACTGTGGATCCCCTCACTCCCTCTTCCTTCTCCCCAGGGGGTCTGCATTTCCTCCAGTGCCTAGGTCCTTATCATGGCTGCATAGAGAAGGGGCAAACCATACCATCTCAAGGTGCACAGCATCCTTGGTCAGTGCCTGACTCATCAGAAGAAATGGGGAGAAGGCTGAGTATGGATCTTGCTGCAGCAGCAGCCACTGCACTGTTAGTGGCAGGGCTGGGGGCATTCTGGAAGTGGGGCAACAAGACATTAGGAGTGGGAGTGGGACACCCATAGCAGCTGTGTGGGGAACAGTCCCAGGGCCTGCATGCTCAGCTATGGTCCATGGGGTACAGGACCAGGTACCAGAGTATGCTCCCATGAGGTGGAAGGCATGAGCTCAGATTCCAGGTCCTGGCTCTCAATTTCCATGGTGTCAGAGCTTTTCCCCAACTCATGCATGCCATGCTCCCTGCTCCCAAACATGCCTAAAATGTCAGGGCAATCAGGTCCAGCTGCAGGTGCAGCTTAGCTCTCAGATCCTGTGATGATGCAGGGACCAGAACCAAGGAGGTGGAATCCTTGTGAGCCAGCTCCAGCAATTGTGCTCTTGCCCTATTTTTTTTTTAATAATATGAGTTTCAACTAAAATTTCAGACCTGAAGTACAGACACAACAGTTTTAACACAGCTAAAAACAAGAAATAGAAAAAAAACAGGGGGGAAGCTGCTTATTGTAAACTGATATATCCAGGTACAGAATGACAGTATGGAAAAAAATATCAGCCAGAAATAGTTCCCTCCTTGTCACCATCTTGTGGCCAGGGTCCTCTCTCTCTTCTCCTCTCCCCTCTGGAAGAGTAAAGGTCCCCTTTGCTTTCCTCTTCTTCTAGGTACCCGGAGTGGTTCTCTTCACCCCCAGGATTCATACTCACCGGTTACTCGGACTTCTTCGCTGACTCTTGCTCCCAGCCAGACCTTGCCTGGTAAGTAAAGGCCGGAGCTTACCCTGGGGTCTTCTGTAAGAGCTCCTTCACCTGCTTGCTCTCTCTTCTCCTCTCCTTCTTCCTTCTCCCTCGCTTCTTCCACCTCCCTCAGCATCCTTCAAATCTTCCTCCTTTTAGCTGGGTCCCACATGGCAGTTCTCTATTGGCTGCCTACCCAACTCATCTGTTCCCCCTTTGCTTGACAGCATGGTTCTTCTCGTTTTCTCTTTGTTCTTTTACTGCGACAGTCTCTTCTTTCTCTGGTTGATTTCCAGTGCCTGGGTTTGCTGCGGCAGGCTTTGATCTGCCACAGCCCCAGCCAGCATCTCTGTTCACCAGGATTGCGTCAAGGTTTGCCACAGCTCCTCTAGTTCCCAGAGGTAAGTTTCCCTCTCCTACTTCTCCCTGGTTCTGCTCGTGGCAGGGTGCTTCGTGCACCGTCACAGTCTTAAATCCTAACCAGCTAGTACAAACTCAGTGCCACTGCACGAGATGTAAGTCAGGGCACAAATTGGCCCTTCAGCTCTTAGATTTCCCCAAGCTTTCCCAACAGCTTGCTGAGCATAATTTGTACTTGTTTATTTAAAGCAACATTGAATAATACAGTATGAAGACTGGTGTGAACAATAACTCTTATACAATTTATCACATAGAGAAGAGCTACTAATCTTTTTAGGAAACAAAGTATTCAACATTATTTAATGCTAGTATTTATGCATCAGAAAGCATTCTAAGCACAAACCTGTCCTCTTCCCCCTATACACACACATTTGTGATTATCTTAGCTATATCTGTAACACGCCACATGTTCAGACTGTTTTGGAATCATCATACTATATGTTTAACTTTTATGGAATTTTGTTATTAATGCCCCTTTTATAACACAGATAAGCTATATTCACAGTACTAATACTTACCACAAATAATTAGTTATATATTACTACATATACAGTGTTATATGCCAATGATGGTTCAAGACCATAAATTTAAAAGTACATTATTACAAGGAACAGTAAAAAGTGGCAATAACGATAAAAATAAGTTTGGTTGCTTACACCTAGCAGACTCCTCACAATGTTATGTTTTATGAACAACGGATTTTTTTCTTTTTATTTATAATTATGTTATTTAAAGAAATGCAAAACAGTGTTACATCAACCTATCACTTAGCAACATATAGTCTACCACAGAGGATTATATCAGTAGCACTGCTTTCCTCTGAAGTCTGTTTTTACTCCAAAACACCACTATAAAAGTTGGCATTCTGTGTTTACCCATTTGCTTTTTCTGAATAGTTCCAAAAGCACTTCTACTTTCAGATCCCAAACTGGATTGGGTTCGGCCCCAAATTATTTCCTACATCATCAAGGTTAGGGTGATCTAAATGTCCCAGTGTGCAAGTGTTCACAGGTTGCCCTAAAAATGGTATGCCTGATCTAAAATTAGTTCACGTTAGAGGTGAACTGACTTCAGACTGGCAAAAGGTTAACCCAACTAGCAAGGTTTAACTCAGCATAGTGAAGGCCTGCATGCATTTACAGCACAGCCCAAGCTCTCACCACAGCCTCAGGGCTGTGCTGTTCCCCCTCCCAACCCGCCACAATCTGACCAGTCTATTTCCTACCCCAGCCCCTGACCACCCCCCACAAGGACCTGCCAACCCCCCCCCCCCCACAGACCCACCAGCTCCCCTTAGACCTGGCAGCCTCTCTTCCCCCTGACTTCCTGTGCCTCCTCAGCAAACACTTGCATCCATGGGATCCCAACTCAGGTTTAGGCAGCTTACACAAAGTCACCCAAACATGAGCTGGATCCCGAGAATACTTGCTCGCACCTCAAGTTAGACATTTACTTATATCTGGGCAGCTCTATTGTTCTCCATAAGACTGATGTACCAACTTTTGCCCTGAGTGGGCTGACACAGGTAAAAATAGAAGAATTAAGAAAAAGATTATAAATAAATAAGGAACTTCAAATTGTCCACATTTATAAATTTTGTATATTTTGCATAGTCAGTAGGCCTGTGCAAAGCAGCAAATATTTGCTTCAGATTTGGAATCAGCTGACTGGAGGGACAATGATTTGGTTCGGTGATTCAAGTCCCTGTCCCAGTTTGATTTGGCTGATTCAGATTTGGAGATTTGGCGCCAATTAAGAGATTCAGTCATAGATTATACAGGCAGTCCTCAACAATGCTGGATACAGCTGCCTCCAGCTGGTAAGTCTGTTGTGGTGGGCAGAGCGGGGGAGGGAAGTTGTGGGGCAGATCAACGCCCCCACAGCAAGGGAGGGATTGGGGCTGAAGCTGGAACAAGCTGCCCAGCCAGGGTACAGGGCATGGGGATTTGGGGAAGAGGGCTCCTGCCACCACGCACCGCCGCGTGCCACCAGTCCAGGAACTGCTCTTCTGGTGGTTCCTCCAGCAGTTCTCGTCACCAGTCGGGAAAAGCATGGGAGCAGGTGTGTACCCCCAGATCTGTGTGGGGCGGGCTGAGCTGGGCTGTGCTCTGGATGGGCAGTGCAAGGCACTGGGAGTCAGGGCTATGTCCTCCCACCACTCACCCAGCCACGGTGGGGAGGCACCGGATGGTGCCACTGCACTGCCTGAGACAAGCAGCATGCAGCAGCAGAAGCTTCTTCAGCCTCCCTGCACCTCCCAGACAAGCTGTGGTTACACCCCAGCTGGGCAAGCAGTGGCAGGATATGGGGGCAGGTACAGGTGCATGCACCCAGATCGGGGTGAGGCCAGCAGCAGGGGCTATGGGGAATTTTAGGGTGACTACAGAGCCCCCATATCCCCTGCTCCACTGCGCTCTGTGGGGCAGGTGGAGCCAGGGCAGTACTCTGCAGGGCAGGTGGAGCCAGGGTTGTGCTCCAGGCTCTGGATGGGACTAGCCACCCGGAGTGCAGCCCTGGATCCACCCATCCCACGGAGTGCAGCCCCATGGTGGACACCTGGGGCTAGCCTCCTGGAGCACAGCCCAGACCAGCCTACCCTGCACAGATACGGGGGCACATGCCTATTCCCAGGCCCTCCCAGACTGACAGCGAGAGCCACCGGAGAAGCCACCAAAGGAGCAGCTTCTGGACCAGCAGGGCATGGCAGTGTATAGTGATGGGAGTCCTCCTCCCTGAGTCCTGCACGCCCCCCACCCTGGCTGAGCATCTTGTCCCAGCCCCAATCCCTCCCCTGCTGTGGGGGTATCAATCTTCCCCCCACATCCCTTCCCTCCCCTCTCTGCCCAGCACAATAAACTTTCCAGCTGGAGGCAGCTGTGTCCAGTGTCATCAAGGACTTCCTGTATATTGTATGGTTGAATCTCCAAATCAATTTGGAGGCTTCCGATTCAATTCAGACCTTTTAATGGGTCTCCCAATTCGATTCATATTCAGAGATTCAGCTGCCAAATCAAGTCGAATCTCCTCCGAATTGAATCGGCTACCGACCTCTACACAGTCGTAATAGTCGCTCTTCATTTTCTCCGAACATGCATACAAAAACTGAAATGTATGAAATAACACATGCAAGGTATATCAACAGTAATGACCGAAGTGCACATCACAAATTATAAGGAGCTCCACTCCTGCTCAAATTCAGAAGATTTCTGTGGGAACTCTTGCAAACTTACACCCAAGCTGAAGGTCTATTTCTGACAAAGGATCTCAATATAGTATTTACCAAGCTAGCTGAACCTTCCATTTGAACCTCTGATGGAAGGCTCCCAAAAATGTCTATTGGCATTCTATTTGGTTAGGTAATAAGAAGCAAAGTCAGATAGTGACAGGTGCTTAGTGGTGATCTCACATTTACCATATTCTATATGAATAAAGAGGATCTGCGTAGTCACTAACATTCTTTTTTAGAATGGCTTTAGTACCATTTGTACTAAAGAATCTGATCTCTTTAAGGTCTCATAGACGACCTGGGAACACCAGATTATGTAGGGTAGTCACCAAGTGGGCCCTTGGCTATTGTTTACATGGATCTGTGAAGCTTAGAATTTTGTGACACATAATGAGAAAGTAAAGGACCTGGCATTTATAACACTAAGGATACCTAAGCACATACAACTGTATTTAAACTTATTATGAATTAGCTGCAGTATCTGTGTCATCAGTATTAAGAGCACTCTCAGCTAGATCTAAGACAGTCTTGCTGGCTTGCTTAAGAATTGTTCCATTAGGTGAAATATAAAAATCTCTATTCTATTTATAGTTTCAGATAGTGGAACTTCCCTCCCCTCACACTTTTAAAAACAATGAGTATATACTGAAAAGAATGTTATGTGAGCAACAGCCCCAGTTTGGTAAGAAATAGCAACAGCACATCAAGAACAGGGAAAGCAGAAATGTGATAGTGATTCACAAAATGCACAAAACTGTTTTCACAGTCCCTACTAAGATTATCTCAAGCTGCACTGTGAAAACTGAAAGATGATGTTCAGAGCTTCTGGGAAGATTGCCACAAGAAGGTCCTTAAAACACCAAGAGAGCCTGAAAACTCCACTAGGGACTAGACTACCCTCTAAACCACCACAAAATAAACAAGAAATATCAACTTTTGGGTGATTCTACAGAACCCAGTAATTTCACCTGCCCTTTGAAGATAGGCAGGGAATCTGAAATACACACCAGCATTTTTTTTCTGTTTTATTTTGTTTTGCTTTGCTTTTTAATTACTACCCACCATCCCTCAGTTCAGCAGCAAGATTCAGCCTGAAGGAAGTTCTTCCATCACTTTCCATCCTGTGCCAGCATCATGGCATCATTGTATTTTTGTTCCATGTCACTGTTCATCATATCTATTGAAAGCACCCTTGGCTTCCTCTTTTTTACTCCTTGCACTACAATTAGTATTCACCGGTGCCGTGCTCTTTTCAGGACTGTAATAAAATCATGACACCCCCTGGTGGCCGTGTGGTTCCTGCCCAGTTTGATTTCTAAGACACTCTCCCTTAATTCCCCACCTGCCACACCTTGTTCGCATTAAGAGATTGAAAAAGACAGGCTGCCCACAGGTCTTAGAGCGAGCCCTAGTCAACTCCCACCAGAGGAACCCCTCTCTCTGACTGGTTACACAAATCTCTCCCATTAAGTGGGTCCTCCTAGCCCACATGTGCCCCAAGATACACATCAGCTTATGGGCTAATCACAGCCTCCATACCTTTCCTACAGCTATGTCCAGGTCTCACAGATGTCACACAGTCAGTGGGACATTTATGGCCACCAGGCCACCTCTGGCCTTTACTCCTTTGTTGTGGCTTTGGCCTTCCCAGCTTCCATCCCTCCAGTCTAGCTGATCCCTTAGCCAAGGCACACTGTTCCAGACCTGGGCTCCAGCCCCTCATCTTGCCCTTGGGGGCCTTTATCTTTGCCCCTCCCAAGCTTCAGACCTTCTGGCCCCAGGTTCTGCCCTCTCTGGGCTCTATCTGCCCTTCTGGGGCTCTAGGCCCTCTGGCCCCAAGCCCTGGCTTCCTCTGGGCTATCTCTGCCCCTTCTTAGACTCTGGGCCCTCTGGCCCCCAAGATTTTCCCTCTCTGGACTCATCTGTACCCCTTCTCAGCCTCTGGGCTCCCTGGCTCCTGTCTGTGCTTTGCCTGACCCCAGCAGGGCTCAAGGCAAACACATGCCACTTGGACACTAATGGGACTCCAAGCCACTCATTTCTAGTCCCACCCAAACCACCAGCAAAAAACTCAAAGGGAAAAAGCACCAGGCTGTAACAAACTTAACCTGCTCCAGGTGTAGCAAATGACAACAATAGCTCACTGTCCTGCAGAAAGACTTCCCCTTACCCTGGGAAGACATCGGGCACCAGTACTCTGGTGGCAGTCCTTAGAGGAGCCCTGAAGTCAGCCAGGTATCCCCCTGCAATCTTCCTGGCCAGGAAATCTTCATCCAGTGGCTTGCAGGGCTAAACTCCCCAACTTGGTTCAGTCCCAGGCTTATATGTTACTCAAGCCCTGCCCACATTCAGTCAGGTGACCTATCAGCTGACCTGACTGCAGGGCTGTTTAATAACCCTAGCCTTGCCAGCTGCTTTTGTCTGATTCATAAAAACTCTTCCTTAAAGAACCCATTCCCCTTTTCCCTAACAGGGTAAGGGTTCTCTGTTACATGAGCCCTCTCAACATTTTGTTTCCTTTCCAAGCTTTTCAGACTTCTTAAATGTAGCAGCAGTGAATCCTGTCTTTTTTTCATCTTTGAAATTCCCTTTCTTTTACAAATTGTGCTCAAACATTTTATAGTAGTACATTTTCTAAACTATATTATATTAGTACTCTTTTCTCTCTTGTAAAAGTTTCCCCCTTCCTCAGCCCCAGTTACTTCAGTCTCTGTTTCTTGATCTTTTCTTCTAATTATCAGCATGTATCTTCTCCATGCCAATCACTGGTACAAATTTTCTGTTTGCCTAGACTACCTTTTCATCAGTATTGGTCAGTATTAGGGGGTCAATATCATCTGTAAATCTAAAGTTATTCACTGTCTTCTACATAACATGACTCTTCCTATTTCATCTCTCAGTGCTACTGCTGTTACTTCTTCCAATAATGAGCTGAACCCAATCTGGCAATAACATGTATCCTTGTCTTACCCTTATGGTCACCATAACCATTCCATCAGTTTTTTGCCTACTTTCATTGTACTTATCGACTTGCTGTAGATGTTTTCTATCAGGTTGATTAATTTCTCAGTGATGCCATACATTCTCAAAACTTGCCATATCACTTTCTTCCAGATGCTATCAAAAGCCTGTTTGAAGTCTATGAAATTATTGTAGCAGGTTCAGTATTCTATATACATCCCTGAGATTTGTCTTATCACAAATAGCTGATCTATTGTATTTCCTCCTGGTCTAAATCCAGCTATTCTCTGCAAGTGCCACTACCAAGTATCTCTTCATTTTCTCCCACAGTGTCTTAGTGAACTATTTTCCTTGGCTCATTCAATAAGCTAATTCCTCTGTAGTCCTTGTAGTTGTTCATCTCTTTTCTTATAGATTTGGACTATTATCACCTTCCTCTATTCACTTAGTACTTGAGCTTGTTTGTAAAACTTGTTAAGGAGCTAGCACATAGCTTTTACTATATGTTCCTCAGCTGTTTGCAGCTACTCTAGGGTTATACTGTCATTTCCTGGCAACTTTTTCTTTTTCAAATTTTGTATAAAGATCTTTACTTGTAAGGATTTCATCATCTACTTTCCCACATTTCTATTGGGAAGCTTCTCGACTATGTTCTGCACTTTGTATGTCCCTTCAAAATATTTTATTGCTTATTCCTTGTTTGCTTGTCCTCAATTATTTGCCCACGCTTGTCTTTCTACACTGACATCTTCAACTCAAATGTCTCATTTAATTCTCTTATCTTGCAGTACAATCTTTGTGTCACATTTCTCTTTGTGTATTCTTCTGCTTCTTTACATTGTTCACTTATCCAGTTGTTTCTGTCTCTTCCTTTTCTGTTTTTTTCTCTCTGGTCCACCTATTGTACTCAGCTCTTACATTTGGGTCTCCCTCTTTTATTCTCCTTCAGCCTCCTAGCTTGTTATCAACTGCAGCAGTTCATCCATTATCCATCTTGGTTTCTTCATTTTGGCCATGTAGTCCACCACCTTGACCGCTATTCTGATAATCCCATTTTTTACATTGCTCTGTGTCTCTTCAGTGTTCATTTCATCCATCAACGGAGATGCAATGTTGTCCTGCAAAGCTATGCTGTCTGATTTTTTAATTTGTTCACTTAGTACCAAGATCTAAGTTCTGTGTTTTGATCATTCTCTGCATCAATCTCATTGATGCTAATAATAACTCATAATCTGTTCCAATACTGGCCATGAAGGATCTACACAATAATATACCTGATTTCCACCAATGATTCACAAGTAAGAAATCTATTGTGTCCTTTGCTCACACATCAGGTTACAGTCAAATCCATCGCCTCCATGGCTTTCTTGTTGAACTAATGTTTGTTAACCCCAAGGTTGTTGCTGTGCAGAAATTTGTTAGCCTCTCTCATCTTTCATTTTCTTCACTGTTTCTGAATTGAGCTATTACTCCAGCCAATTCAATGTTCCTTTCACATTAATAAGCATTGTTGGTGAAACTAGATTTGTCTTGAAATTCCTTGTATTGCTTCTGTAAATTATAAAATTCATCAGCTTTTTTTTACCTTGGGTGCTGATAAGGTCAGTGCAGATACCTGTACTTCTGTAAATGGATCAGATTTCATTCTGAATGTTGTGTTCAGCATACATTGAGATATGAGGTTAAATTCCTTAAGAGCCTCCCTTGCCTTCAGGCTTAGGACCAATGCCATTCCAGTGTCTGCTGTCTTGTCATCACAGTGCCAATATCCTTTGTTCATTGTGGCAGAATTCTCCTTTGCCTTCCTCTCTCATTTCATACAAACTGATAATCTTCCACTCAGATCTTTTCACTCGTGTACATCACTATCCATGAATAAAGCCTATATTCTGCATTCCTATAAATGTCTTATCCTTTGGGTTCATTGCTTAACTCATATAATTCCTTTGGCACTCACTCCATATACCTGTACAGCTGCAAGAGAAATCATGAACCCACACCCACAGACCAACACACAGAATGGGGGTTGGTATTTGTTTATAAGTTACTTCTTGATTATGGAAATTAGTTGGTTAATTGTGCCTTTGCCTTATCATTTCAAAATAATTAATTGTGAGCCTAGAGTCTGTCTATGGATACTTTACAGTGCTCTAAATATAAAGAAAAATAAACATATCACAAATGGGCATGGGCATTGTCCTGAAGACACCAACTGCAAAAAGAGAGGCATGTTACAATGGCTCAAAAAGAATATAGGCACAAAAAGCAAATCTATAGCCAGAAAAGATACTTCTTTATGTACTGCTCACATCTTAGAATTACTGAGTCTGATTTTAGCAGTAGCTGTCAAAAAGGTTAAAACTTACAAAGCACTTTGAGATCACAAAGTTTCAACTTGAAGATTTTAATAGAAAAAGTAAATGACTGAACTCCCTACTCAGTCCCAAGTTTCAGTGAAAATCTGAAAGTATTCAGCTTTATTCCATTTGGATAAGAATGACAAAAGTAGATGTGAGGGCTCCAAACTCAGATTACAGGGATCACTTCAGACTGCTAAGCAACAAGATAGACATTCATGCCAAAAGCCTGGTGATAGACTGATATGAGAGCATTCGGAGAGGTCACAGTCTCTCACTATCTCTGCTGGAATGGCAATGAGACTATAGCAGGATGACTGAGAAAAAAGTGCAGATTAATAGCACTCTTCTCAGTGGCATCGGGTACATAAATGATGAGGTTTTCATTTTTTGTGTACAAAACGTGGTTATAGCAGGATCCTGTACAATAAGTAATTCCAATATAATAAGTGTCCTTTGTTTGAACATACAAAGCATCAAGGTCAGGACAACAGGAAAGTATAACATCAAGCAACACATTTTGAGGGGATGACTCTGGAGCAGCTGGTTAGCTTCCATGATGAATGAGAATTACAGCAGTTTTCAAGAGACCAACAGAAGGCTGGCAGGGTCCTAATCAGCTATAACATCAGTAGTAAAGATCTAAGGAGACTAGAGCATTTCCAAAACTACAAACTTATCTGGGCTTTAGTTTCAATAATTAAAGCTGTGACAGCTGGACAGTGTGGGTACATGACTGGAATTGGTTGGAGTTTTTGACATATGGTGCTACTGGAATCCTGTCTGTCATGATGAGAGCATAAAACTACCCCCAACAACTGGGGGCTGCAGTGCATAGCGTCCTGTCTCAAAGTAAAACAGCAAGGAGAGCACTTTTGCAGGTTCTCAGCATTGCATCAATGAAAAGAGCTATAGGGTCAGAGGGACACTTAGATACTAAAGAAAGGACACTGCCCTACCTGGTACTCCTTCTGAATAAAATCTATTAACTTTCTAACTGTTCAGGTAGCTGACCACTATCCCCCAAAAGTGTCCACCTGGTGTTGATGTTCTGGCAAACTGGAGCAGCACAAGCAACTCCTGGAGTGCTAACCTGTGGGTTCAAAGAGGTGCTACTCTCTGGGACTTTTCTGAAAAATCTTCTTTTGCCCTGCACAGTTTATAACAATTGAAATTAAAAGTTGTACAGACCAAGACACAGGGTCAAAAGCACCCTGATCTGAGCAGATGTCAGGCACCAAAAAAACAATGGTGTGGTGCCTGCTTACCCCAGTACTGAATTTATTTCACTTCTCTGATAACATATGTGTTAATCTATATATTAGTGTATATAAAATAGTATACATATATAATATGGATCTAAATATACAGATATTAAAGTATTTACTTATCTTTTCAACAGCAGACTGGAATTGGAAGCCAATTACTGAACATTTGTTTTTACACCTTGTTGTATATGTATATTTTTTTACTCTCTAGTAGAAAAGAAATCCAGTGAATTATGGAAAATGTTATGATATAGATATGTTTATATTATATGCATATGTGTATATGTACAAACTTGTGCTAAGAGGCCTGGTTTAAACTATGTTTCCTGGCCGATATATTGAGATATGACATGATTTCTGTACATCAAGTAATGGTGCACAAAGCAGTTGCCCCTGTTACCAATGGTAAACAGAAGCAATCATTTTATGTGACAAGGACATGAATGGTTTATTTTTTGAAGTCAACATTCACCTATGCAAGATTCACATTAAGCTCCAATATTTCTTTACTCTGAACTGTTTTCAGTCTTCCTCTTTCAGAATCAACTGATATTCTGGAGTGGGTCCCCCCTACAATTTTTGTTTATGCCTCAGGGATGCTTTCTGATGTTTATTATGTTTAAGAGGGAGAGAGAGGAATAAAGCCCTCTAATATGGTAACATGTAGGCCTTCTCACAAAAAGCATCCCCTGAAAAATGGGGAAGGGGAAATGGGGCCCAATACTATAAAACTAATACTCAGTCATCCAAGATAACACAGAGACAGATCAGTACACTCTCTTTCTATTCTCCTGAGCATTGAACAAAAATGAACTTTGGTTTCCAGCACATTTAGATCTCTGTCTTAACCAGGGTTCTCAAATGTGTTAAAAAATACCATATGGGACTCAGTGTTTTTGATTAGAAATGCATTAATGTGGGACAACTGCCTTTTCCAGAAGAAAGGCATCTCTAACAGGAGAAGGCTGCTATTATTTATATGAGCTGAGATCATCCTATTTTACTGATTCATTTAGACTGATGCCAACTACAGCTGAAAACAAGCATTTCTTCATAAAGAAATGATGAAATTACTGGGGACTTTGATCTAACATCACCCAAGTTTTCATCTCCAAAGTGTACAGCAAAAATGTTCATCACTGGAAATACACACGATGTAGTTTACCTCTTGGTGGAGGGAAAGGACACAAAGCCTATTTGAACACAATATTTATAATCAAGAGCTAAAGCCAGGTTTGACAGAAATAACTTCTGACTGTGCTATTTTAAGAGGTAATTTAATCAACTATCTAATTTTCCAGTATAAAATGGAATAGTTACGCTGGGCAGATGGGAAGAGTATAAAACATCCCCTATCCCTTTTCACCATTGTTAAACTGTTCAGCCAAAATGGCAGATTTACAAAGATACGCACACATCTCCAGTTTGCACACACAACTAACCATCTATATGCATATGAAAATACTTGATTTGGGTTTGCAGGTCTGGCATAGGATGTTTTCAGGTTGCCCACATGAATTGCCCACATGTCACTGGGTGCAATGATTAAACATGAAACATATATGTCAAAAATTGAAAAAGGAAATGTTGCAACTCTCTTAGATTAATGTGAGGTGTTTTAATAGAGAATTTCTATCTGCTTCTTTACTGTGTAGTCAAAATGGGGTTAAAGCAGAAGAGTGGCTAATGATACTGTTATGCATAAATATTAAGTCACCAAAGACACAAGGCTTATAATAATGGTCAAGACATCAGAAGCCAGATTCTGGGAGCATACCTATCCTTAAGACAGATTATGCTACTTCAAAATCATTTGAAGAAATGTGAGATATAATATGGCATGTCAAAAAAAGAAAATGCAATCAGTTCATTGACTCTAAACAGAAATTAAAGAAAGAAATAGCCTTGAGGAGCACAGACACCTCTGATCTTTCTCACAGCATGGGCTGTCTGTATTTCCCTTGTAAAACTGCAAATAATCATAAACAATGGGAGTCTAAAGAAGCCTCAAGAGCAACACATAATTTTCCCATTAAACTGAATGAAAACTGTTCCCAGGTAATATGTTTTAATTGTGATTAACAAAATGGAAGAGACAGAGACCCTGGGCCAAATTTTGTCTTCCACTGATGTTGGGGATGTTGCATGGTCTGTTGGGTGTAGCACATGGCTCATAATATTTTTCAAATTAAGACATAAAGAGCCATTCAGCCACCACCCCTTCCAACACAGATAGGGTTCTGATGATACCCTTGGGCACAAAGATGAGTTTAAGCCAGGACTGTCCAACTTCAGAGCAGCTGAAGCCTACACACTGCACAGACCAGGGGTCCCAGGACTTATGGGCTCCCTGGGACTAATACCATGTGCACCCCCAAACAGCACTAGCAGCAAGAGCCCCCCACTGTCACTGCTGTGTGAGCCTCCCCCACTGCTGCCTCTTCCTCCTACCACCCTGGCCACATGAGCCCCTCCACTGCCAGTACCATATGGGCAAAATCCTCCCTGGTTGTGGGAGCTCCCTCCACTGCCACCACCACATGGGCAAAGCCCCACCACAACCACCACAGCACTGCATGAGCAGTGTGAGCTCTCTGCCCGAGCCCCCCTTGCTGGCACTGGTACATGAGCGGCACGTTCAGCCACCTCCCCACATGCTGCCCTGCCCCAGAGACACTGGGCACCGCTGCCACAGCAGACAGAGCAGTGTGAGCAGTGTTCGGCCAAAAGCCCAGGGGCTGCATGTTAATTCCTCACAGCCTGGATGAGGCCTGGGGGCCACCAGTTGGACAGCCTCAGGTTAAGCCATTCAAAATCAGAATCAAGGCCATCCAGCCAGCACAAGCCAGTCAACCTGAGACTCAAAAATGTATCACAAAACCCTACACAAACCTCCCGTCATTCATGGCAGAATCATTTCCTCTTCCCCTACTGCATTATGAAGGGATCACACACTTTCACCTTTTCTGTGACTTCCCCACCCCAGCTTATCCCCAGCTGGACCCCAAAGAGAGTGCTGAAACTGCAACCTCCTGAACACCCCGACCCCTAAGTGTCTGATACTAGGGAGAGGCCAGGGAGAGGTCCTGGCCCACGATGCCCAAGACATTAAAGTCATATGTTTGTGCTACTCCCTCCTAAGACACGGGCAGGGGCTTGTGAGAAGAGTGTGTGATTTATATCTTCTGATGTTGGATTACCAGCCCCCCCCTCCACTATAAACTGCAGAGCATTTCTGCACGTCCCATTTGGTGGACTGGCTTGAAGTACTATATATTGCACTGTCACTAAATTCAGGAGTACCTTTGGGATTTCTGTTCTCTAAGTCAGCAGAAGCTTATAGCACTGCAGAGATGATATGGCTGTCAGTCTCTTGGGGAAAAGGTTCTTCTCATGTTGCTCTTGAAATGAGTGATGGAGCAGCATTAGAAACCCCCTCACTGATAGACAGTGACAGTTTCCTTTATTGTCTAAGGTTAAAACTGCATCAGATACAGTACACAGTACTGTAAAATATCATGGCTTATTTCTGAACAGTGAACTAGTTCTTATATCAGGAAACCTTACACTGAGGATAAGCGTAATGGAATAAAGAAGAAATGGGAGACAGGATTAGTGAAAAATTATCTCCCTTCAGTACTGCTGTATGGATCCCCTACAGCTAACTGACTTTTGTGCCGCCAGGCCTGACTGAAAGAAAGACAATGCATAAGTTTGGACACCTGAAAGATAAACAAAATGCCACTCCAACATTGATTTTGCATTTATTGCAAATGGCATTTTAAAAGTGAAGTGGCTTAACATACTGCACAGCTGTGGTGGGCACACTGGGATCACACCACCGAACGCCAATACTGTCTTGTCTCCATGTTTACCATTATGCCACCAAACCACGTGGCTAGAACAGGAAGAAAAGAAAAACTCTGCTAAGGGGAGCTCCAGGAGAAATACCCACTTGTCTTGATAAAGCTTGACTGTTGAAAACTGACACGGTTTGAAGTGTAAGGTTTTATGGCCACATAATCAACCATTGTTTCCAAGGTCAGGCATGTCCCACAATCTGACAACGTGGAACACAGGACTTCATTTCAGTTGGCCTGAGTGATTTACAGTATCTGTTGTTAAAAACATGATCCAAATATTTCCAGTTGATAGCACAGGGTTGAAATTAAATGTTTCAAACTTTTTTTTTCCAGAACCGGATCTCTTTCGAGTGAATGCTTTCAAAAAAACAGCATTAATATTTGGATTTTAATTGTCTTGTCACATACTGTATACTGACTTTCATGATTATGTTCCCACTGTGCTTCAGAGGTTGTTGCAAATGCTAACACAGAAGGGAGTGGGTGTTTTACCTCTAACTAATGGCAGCATTTACTAGCCTGAAGATCTCTTCTTCTATCCATCTAATAAACTGGTTTGTCAGTAGATAATACTAAATTCCATGTGACATACTTGAAAACTAAGTGTCAGACCCAGAATATATTTTCATTTCAGCGCACAAGAATTTATACTTGGAGCACCTATTATCTTTAATGGGACTTCCATGCCTAAATTTCTGAGCACTGAAAAGAGAATAGGCTCCCCGATGAAGACAGTGCAGAAGTAGATAAGCCCCCAGGAGGGATAACTTCCTAGACAATCTTTTTGGGGAATTTTCTGGGTAGTATTCTTTGCAGACATAAAAAAGGTCTGGGAACTGCAAAAGGCCTATTGGACATAGTGGGGGTGGAATTTGATTTTGTTCTCTCTTTCAAGCATGCCTTTGAGGTTTGTAAATATGCACTGTGGTATTAAGGTTTTGAGAAAGTGGTTATACAGCAAATTTGAATGATTAATGGTCCAAGACATTTTAACATGTTATTTCTCTATTTTCAACATAAATAGTGTGTAAAGGGTGTTTAAAACTTTAATGAATCGAACTATATGAGTAAAGAATGTTAATCATTTTAATTGCCCAGTAGCCTGAAATTAGATTTAACAGTCGGATAATGTATCTTTAAAGGAATACAACCCTGCTCTATAAAAAATCCTTACCAAACCAATTCTAATAATTTCTATTTATCTTTTATGACATTAACTGTTATACCAGTCTGCCGACAGACAGCCTTACGCTCACATTTAGTTTAAATGTGGTGCAGTATAGTTTTTCATTATCATTAACGTGCTCCTGGTGGGCAGAGTGCAATGCAGTGGCACTGGTCACACTTCATTGCTTTATCTCATATGACAAAGAGAGATGATGTGCTTCAGTCCAGGCCAGAAGATGAAAGCAAAAGGTGGCCATGGAAAACTCCCCCTGCTGCCTAGGAACAGCATAAGGGCTGCATCGTGTGACTTGCTAACAGCACGAAGGGGCAGACAAATAGATTTTCCTCTATATTTATAACCAGCATCATTCTTCCTTTCAGGCCTTTCAGTGCAGGTAGCTGTTTTATATGAAATGAACAATCTTTATAGACGTACCAGAGCCATAACAAGGCTGATTTTCAGCGAGGCTGAGGTATATAACTCTTACAGAATTGTCAGGCTTCTTGCTCAACAAATCAAGCCTAACTTATGATGTTTGCAGTGTAATTTTTAT
Organism: Crocodylus siamensis; assembly: GCF_052110815.1. Classification (NCBI taxonomy): domain Eukaryota; kingdom Metazoa; phylum Chordata; order Crocodylia; family Crocodylidae; genus Crocodylus; species Crocodylus siamensis. Next base: position 18,482,410 of record NC_143403.1, on the reverse strand, counting down.
TCCTGTTTGACTAGCCAACTACCCGGTGGTAATAGGATGTTAGAAAAGGGCAGTAGCAATGTTTGTACATGCCATGATTGATAGGCAAACTCTGCATTTTTCATTTATATCTCCTGATTCCAAATCAGTTAAGTTTAGGAAAAATGAAACAAAATGGCAAGAAAAATGCTTGCAGATTGCAGCCCAGCACTCTCGTAGATCTGAGTTCAGCCCACATCTGCTAGGATTGTCTGGAAACATTAAGATATCTAAATGAAAATCAATACTATATGTGCCAGCATTTACTACCAAGAACAAGTATCAAGAGACCTCAGCTAATCAGGCTTTCAGCTTGTACTTGAGCCATAGTCTGAACCCCAGGGGTGTCCTAATTGGCCCAGACTAATCACAGAAGAGTTAAATTTATAACCAGGAAAGACATCTTGTTTTTCTTACCAGTCGTCATTTTGAAGCCAAAAGCCTCACCTGTGTGGTAGCAGATGTATGGTGATAGCCAGCGGTCATGCAAGAACTGCTTCTCACCTGTCAAAGGTAAAGGAAAGACTAATTTACTGTCTTCCATAAAACCAGTCAGGCACATTTAAGTTTTTGGTGGGTACTATCAAACCTTTCACATGAACTGCATATTTTCTCAATTTAAAAGCTCCCCATTTAGCCCTCATGTATTAGAACGTGAAAGGATTATGTTTAAGATTAAGAGCCCCTATATACCCTATACTTGTCCCAATAATATTTTTGCTTTGTCAGAAGTTTTTCCCCCTCTCCCTCATTCCACAAAATATGACATAAATACATTTTGGAATCAAATACTGATATTACTAACATTTTACTTCTTTTTCCTTTTTTTCTACAGAGGGATCATCATGCTTTGGAATCTCTGTAGAAACCAATACATTGTGTCTTCATAGGGCACAACAAAGTACATCATGCTATTCTTGCTATCCTGAGCCACAAATATGCACAGCCTCTCCAGAAACACACCATACCATACTGATGAAAGCCATAATGCATCAAGGGACTAGCTCCTAATATTTGCATTCGGGATGCCAACTGTGAGCATATTTTGTGCTATTTTCAACAAATTAAACAAAAATATGCAAAATGTTTATATAGCTTAAGTCTTCTATTTTGGGCTTCAGCAACATAATTCTGTAGAGATTTTTTTTAACAGAACAAAAAATATGGTGAGTTTAGCTTGAAAATTCAAAACCTAGGGTTTTTCACATTTTCTTCAAAAGCACATGTAAACCTCCCAGGAGACTCGCATCTACCAAAAGTTTAATAACATTATTTGGATTCTTTTGTCCTGTATTTTAGATGTATTTTTAATGTGTACTTCTTAAAACAAAACAATAGTTGTCAAATACTGTATTATCTTCTCACTAACATTAAAAGTTTCCTAGACAGTGCTATCATGGAAACATCATGGCGTGTTGTGATCAATGAAAGCTTGTTTCTCACATGCCATGATGTTTTCCTTGGATTCGCATTTCTCACTAGTGCATGCTGTGAAAATTTGTCAGTTGTTTTACCTCTAAGGATCTTTCTTGTCCTCCATGTTTAAGCTACAGCACTGTCTTTCTGAATCAGTCTTTGTTGCTTCTTGTGGAATGGGATGGCTCACTTCATCTTGCCCCTCTACTCCCTAGGCCTGATAACTTTTACTGTGCTTCTCTGTATATACTAAAAACCAGACAAGGCAATGAACCAAATGAAAATGAGCTTGAATTTTAGTAAATCGACACAAATCTGATAGAGGGGAGAAAAGCAGTAAATCCTTAATCTCTCAACAGTTTGATTTTAAACGCAGATAACAAAAGTAAACTAAAGGAGGCAAGTCTGTAAAGGAATATCCATATAAGCAAGTGGCATTCCCACCCTGATCCATGATGCATATACAAAACTAGGTCCAACCTGACACCTTCTTCCTTTAGTTTGGTTCCCTTTTTTATTTTTATAAAAACATGGCAATATCAATTTGTTTCCCAAACCTGGTTGTTCTTAGTTTTTGCCATAGAAAACCCTTTCTGTACAAGCCTCAAGTTCCTTCCAAATCCCCTTGTGCATGAGGATGGTCCTAACAAATCTGTTCCTCATGATATAAAGGAAGATCTCCACCCAAAATATCCTATACCCACCAGTCACCAGAGTGAAATCCTGTGTCAATTGAAATCAAAAGCAAAACTCCCACTGAGTTTTGCACTGAAGATAGGATTTTACCCTAGGTGGTCAGTCTCTGTCTTGGCATTCTACCAGCTCTATAAAGAGCATGTACTTTGGGGTGAATCTATATACAGTTTTGGCAAAATCTGCCAAAGTTTTCCCCTGAAGAATTTTGTGGAGCATTCAATTAATGTATTGTGCTTTAGAAAGGTCTCATCTTCCAGGAATATTTATAAAGAATACAGATAAGGAAACATCTATGTATCACAAAGAATTATGAAAACTATGCATCGCATGAAGAATTCTACAGGGCAGAATATCTTTCTATACAATTATAATGTGATAATTCACCAGGTAACAATTCAGAAAGTTATCATTATAGGATAAAATTGGGAGTCAGGTGCTGAAGACTAGTCTCAGTTGGTTCAGATAAGGTTCGAGCCTGTACAGGAGTAGTATCTCCTTGAACTCTGCTGAATATGGACTTCTACTCTCTGACCCTAAGGGTAGAAAGGTTCCTTCAGTGCTGCTCCTCTAAGCTACAATTAAAAATAATGAAGAAGTCAAAACAATACGGGCAGATTTCTTGAGAGCTTGGGTTTCTGGACAGCAAAGGCATTTTGCTCTAAAAAGTACAACAACATTAGAGGGTTGTCCTCAAGTCTTTCTAAAACACCCCTACCACATTTGTGATCTGACACTCTGCAAAGGTTGCCTTTAGTGAAGGATAAAACAGATTTAGTCTCAGGGAAACTAACAGCTTTGGATATTCAAGTACATAAAAGCAGATGGACAAAGAGAAAACTAAGATCAAGAATATAGAAAACCCAACTTCAAAAACATTCTTACTTGCAATAACAGTGGAGAAGATTTGACTTTTATGCTTCCCAAAAAACAGATCTTGTCTGTCAAGTTAAAGAAGAACTTGTCTAGATTTCCAGTAAATGATAGCAATGGAAACCATTTCTGGTGTTCTCTCCCATGCAGTACTGAAAATGTGACAAAGCACCATTACTTACTAATATTTAGAGTACAGAAAAACCATATCTAGAGTAGCTGGTAACAGTACATACGAAGATTTTTAAAAACCCTAAAATAAGCTGGACTATAATCCCATTACAAAAATAGTGCAAAAAGAATTTATCACACAAGAAACTTGGAGCTGGAAGATACTACCACAACTTAAAAAGAGCCACCAGGTAATTCATGGGTTTTTAAAAGTTCAAGTTTTCTTGGATATCTATTCACAGAGACCCACCAGAAAGAAATTCAAGAAAATAACTTTGTTTCCTATATTACCTTGGGCAAAGAAGTAGTGGGTTAATAATTAGGCATAATAGACCCACAATCTAGGCTTTCCAACTCTGAGGTCACATGACAGCACTACTACTGTGATCACGTAAAGACTGAAGACTATGGAACAGACTGCTGGAAGACTGATGGAGTCTACTCCATGGGTGCAGGTAATACCTGGGCTGAGGATGAGCTGATGATGATGACTGTCATATAGGAAAGGGTCTTGGAAGTATAACTAATATCCTAGCATTGTTGGAGCAAGCGGGAGAAAGATAACCTACTGTTCTTCAAGCAACCAGGAAGGGAGCAGGGGCTGGGAGCTGGGATCTCTGGCTGCTTGTGCTCCCATTAGGTTAGCTAGGGCCTCCCTCTTCGATCAACTATAGCCTGTATTGGGCTGTAGTGGGCTGAAATCTGGCCCAGAAGGGAAGCTTCAGACTGCTGCCATCCGAGCACTGGTTCTGCCCCTTCTATGCTAGATAGTTCTGAACAGAAAGGCCCAACTTGTACCAAATACACATACACTTTTTTTTCCTGTATTCCAACCCAAATTAGCCAAAATAAATCCCAAATCCAAAAGTCAGTCGAGAACCATAAGTGGCCCTACTCCTCTACTCCCATCTGTGGCTTCAGAACTTTCCACCTTTGGTGGGCATCCTACTTGCATGCCCAAGCCTGGAGGCTTGGGGTTTGGATGCCCCCAAGTTTCACTTGCCCCAAGGCCCCAGGAGCAAGCTACACATACAAACAAAGACTTCTACTGGTGAGGGCTCTTTACTGGTTGTGGAGAGAGGGAGAGTATGCATGTTTGAGCTGGTTTGTGCGTTTCAGGTGGGCAGGCTGGAGTGATAGGGTAAGTTACCTTCCCTATATTGAGGCTGAGGCTTCTCTTTTGTCTAGACAGTCCTCTGGAGAAACCTCTCTGCCAAGACCACCATATTCCAAGGGACAGAGGCCCCAACTTGTAAGAAAAGTAATTGTAGTTTGGACTCTGCATTAACTCTCCAGCTAGATCTTGTTTCAAATGGATATTGTTACTACTCACCTCACGCAAGAAGGACTACAATGAAGGTGGGACTGTAAGTCCCATGTGGAAATGTGAGAAGTTCCCTGATTGGCTCTGTCTGTCTCCCAGAAGACAGTTGATTTTATTCAACCTCCTGTCTACAAACACAACTTTTACTTTCCAGGCTCTGCCACAACCCCTGACAAATTTACAGTTTCTGCCTTATTGAGCACATTTTCATTTCTATGCATGTAAATCTTAATTGTACTGTTTCCACAGCATAATTGAGAATATACCCAAAAAACCCCAAAATTCTCCCACTTATTTTGCATGCTACAAAATAAAACCATTTAAAGTATATGCCCAATTACTTATTTTTATTAGTAATTTCACATACCTCTCTGATGCTTGTAAAAAAAAAAGGTAGCAACATTATTGACTTAAAAACTATAAAGGTGACAATCTGGGTTTTGCTTTGATTTTTCTTATTTATACCTTTTTGCTACTATGCATTTTCCATATGTGTATTTCCCTAAAACCCAACAAAAGCACTTTAACTATAAGCAAATATCAACATGTCATTTTCACATATAGTGCTCACTCATTTGGACAAGCCAACTTAGAAATACAAGCAGTATAATGAAGAGCCCAAATAGAGTCTAAAGATGTAATTTAAGTCCAAGAAGCCCAATTTAGGTCAAAGAACCCCATTCCCAATTCACATCCCTTTTGCAACTATGTAATTTTAGTATATCTAGATACAAAGCAAATAAGATAGCGCTGCAACATGAGAACAATTTGTTGTGGAAGAGAAAGGTTAGAAACTTTTATTGGAATTAAAATGTACATCCCATAGAAATATATTTGAAGAATTCACATTTGTACTTAGTTAAGTCTTTCTATAATCCTTGCCTCTGACTGATAAGCACTCCTTATTCATTGTTGTTTCCCATGACTAAATTCTCTCCCTTTCATTGTATTGCCATGGCTTCCACATACTGATCAGCTTTTGTCACAACATCATAAATATAATTCAGCTGCTAACCCAGCTCACACTGAAGCCTATGCTGTCATGTCTTCATTGCTTTTAGTGCCAGAGCTAAACACTTAAAGGTACCTTGGGTATATCTAAGCAAACTTCAGTCCTACCCCTGGGTTGTAGTATTGACATCTCAAAAATCTCTGAGAAGACCTAGCTCTTTACATTTACTTAGGATGTAAAAAGGGGGTGAAAACTAGTTCCAAAGGCCTTTGTTTTATCCCCAATAAAGGGAAACACACAGCTGCCACAATGTGCTTGCTCTATTCCTTCCCCAGCTTTGCATCAGGGGCTTATCAGGAGTAGGAGGACGGCATGGCAGAGCCTTTGTTCTTTACCAGCATAGGCTGAGTGAAAGCACCCAACCTCAATGGCAAGCCTTGGCTAAGTATAGACAGCCAAAAAGCCAGAGGCTGAATCAATTCAGTCTTTGCAAGATAGTCTACTCTGCGTAGATTGAACTGAGAAGCAAATGAATAGGCATTAACTTTTGATCCTGGAAATGCAGCCACATGCCTGCAGTGGCTCAGGACAAAAGTTGAGTCATACAAGAGCACACCTCCCAGCTACCGCCAAAGGGAAGGGAGCAGAGAAGCCCTCCAAGGCTCTCCTCCCCTCCCTCCTCGAGCAGAGAGGGCACAGCTAGGCCCCAGCCTAGGGCCAGCATGTGAAGGCCAGGGGAAGGACAGATTTAAACCCCGCTCCCTGGGCCACAGGCATGGACAACTGGTGCATCCTAATACTGGGGGGGCACCAGGGCTGATCACCAATGGGTAGGAGAGGTCCCCTAGCGGCTGATTGGTGGGGGGGACAGCAGCCAATCACTGCTATTGGTGGAAGTGCCAGTGGCCAAACCAGAAGTGCAGGTGGCAAACCCAGAAGTGTCACCAGCGCTTTTCTCAGGGGGTGCACGGCCAATCTCAGGGGGTGCATGTGCACCCGTGTGCACCCCCTATGCATTGCCAATGCCCACAGGGGACCCCAGCCCCAATCTGCCAGGGGGAGCAGCCCCTGTTAGGCTTCTGTCCCCCACTTCCCAGTGGGGGGGCTGTCCCTGCCAGGTTTTTGTACCCCCTCAAGCAGACAGTCCACATCCTGACTGGAGGCCCACAGGCTGAGGTGAGGAAGCCTTCCTTGGCTGCATGGGACCACAGCTTAGGTCTACCTTGGAGGAAGGGAGGCAATCCCTGCCAGGCTCCTGCCCCAGTGGAGAGCTGGAGGCATAATAATGCCCAGGCTGGGGGCTCACAAGATGGGCTCCTGGCCCTGGAGCTCAGCCAGGCTTTGTCTGGGCAGGGTGTGGGGGAAAGCCCCTGCCAGGCTTTCTCCCCACCCCTTGCTACTCACTCTACTTGAGGGATCACACCCCAGCCTAGGGCTTGCATGCTTAGGTGGGAAGGGAGGGAGTCCCAGGTGGGGGGAGAGTGCTTAAATCCACATTCTGCCTCTGCATCATTGTGCCTGCCTGGCCCTAGGGCCTGGCCACTCACCTTCCTCCTATACAGTGGTGAGTGGGATAAAAGCCTGGCAGGGGCTGCTCCATTCCTGGCAGGCAGACGTGGCTGTGGTCTGGAGCCAGATTCCCCACCCCTACGCCCTTCTCAGCCAGCTGGAGCACTATAACTGCTCTGGCTAGGAAGCAGAGAGGTGGGACCAACCCTACGTTCTGGAATAGCATGGGCCAGCCCAGGGCTGCAAAGCATTGTGGGGAGACTGCAAATTAACTTGAACCCTGAAAGGGTCTGGGACACAAGTTCCATAAACCAGTTTGACTAAAATCAGTTGAGCCTGATACAAAATGGTCAAAACCAGTTTAAAATAAACCTGGTTGGATGTAGTAAGTGGTTTAAGTGCACTGAACTTCTGTTCTGTTGCAGGTTTAAATCAGTTTCTGATCATTTAAACCACTGTATATGTAACTTCTGTCCCTAGCAGGATTACACGTCAGTAACTAAGGTGGCAGAAAGGTCAGAGATGAATACAAAAATTGAAGAGCTGGGCCTAATTCCCAGCTACTCTCTGCACCTAGAATCTGTTTTTGGATTGTGCCATTTTCATTTAGCTTCACAAAAGTTTTTTTGGTTTTGCAACTGCTTAGAAAAGTAAAATCCTTAAGAGCTAAATTCTACTTTTGGATAGGGTCCAACAATTTCCAACTCTCCGCATTCTGCTTCATCACCCCTTTTAGAACACCTGCATCTCAGTCCAGTGCTTTTACACATCATTTGCTCTCCACTGTACTTCAGCAGGATCACAGCATTTGTTAAAGCTAAAGCAGAATCTTTGGATGTTTCATACCACTCAATTTTTCTTGCTTCTAATAATGCAGATGGATCTTTCTTTTGATTTAAACAGGAATAATTCTGGCATTACTCACTTGCCACTATCTTTTCAACATACTTTTATAATTAGCCCAGTTGTGTCAAGTTCTTTGTTGAAAATTAATCTAACTCCTCCAATGTTGCCTCTCTCCTTTTGGCAGCAAAGGCCTTTGTCCTTCTCCCTCACTCTGTGTAATTCTAATATATCTTCTAATTCTGCTCTCTATAATCTAACAATTTTGAGTCAAGATAATATATTATGGGTCACCCTGGCTAAGTTCAGTGAGTGAAAGCAGCCTCTTATCATTGACGGAACTCTATTAACTGGCCTAGTTCTGGGTTCACTTGAAACACTGTTACAATTTTGGTTTCTAATCAGAATATAGACAACTATAGTTCATTCCACTAACTGAAAGTCACTGTTTAACAGCATTTGTTACTTATTTTTAATGCTTTTATATCTAACCAAGCTCCTTTATCAACTACCAACATTATATTCAAGAGTGAAAGACATAACAAGGCACAAAACTTTTATATAATCAAATTAAACACAATCCTAAAGATGTTAGGAGCACAAGGGAAAAAGGAACAAGCTTGCATTTTACTCGTTGATTAAAATCAATCAGCTATAAATTTGTTCAACAGGAATTTTTCCAAGAGCCAAGACATCCTCTGTTTACCACCATAAAGACATGAAACACAGGACTAACAGAATTTCATTTCACACTGGTTTTCAAATAGCACCAAATTACAAAAGCTGGTGGTTCTTTACTAAAGTCCTGGCCAGAATTGTATAGTTGCTCAGTGTTTCCGCAAAACAGCCCATAGGCACCGACATTGGTGTTTGCCAGTGGGTGCCTACAGCTGTAAAAAAACCCAACCAAACAAAAAATGGTGCTTTCTTTTAAACTCAGCGCATCCCCATGCCAAGCCCAGAGAAGGCAGTGCATTACTTCAGCCCAGCTCTGCAGCATCTGTAAAGATCAGGTGCTTTAGTGGGGCTTTCAGGTGCTTTTATCTAATAGCTGATTGAATCAGCTATTAGCTAAAAATGCCAAAATGCCCCTCTGAAGCACCCAGTCTTTACAGACACTGCAGAGCTGGGTTGAATGAATACACTGCTTCTTCCAGTAAAGCATGGCTTGGTTTGGTTTTTTTAACATCTGTAAGCAGCCACAGCCATGCCTCATGGGTACTGAACTCCCACTAATTTTTTTTGGTGGGTGCTTGAGCCCTAGAGCATCCAAGGAGTCAGCACCTAATGAAGAACCATATTTGAAATGAAGAATGATGCTATCAATTATTGTGTCATCGTTAAATTTGAGAACTTACACTGCATTAAGCTTAAGTGAGGCAGTTTACTTTCCTTTTAGTCTATTGTTTAAGAGTTATCTGCATAGGCACTGACTTTTATTTTTGCCTAAGATGATGGACATGTGGAAAGTTTTATGCATTTCTTCCCAAGGCAGACCAGGGCCCTCAGGTCCCCCACGTACTCGGTACATCTGGTTATCTGCATTTTCTGAAATATTCTTCGGCATCAAAGTAACTGTTGCAGGACATTTATGTGACTATTTACTTGGTGAAATAAATAGCAGTGCTTCTGGGCTTAATCAACTAGCACTGACTGGTGGAACAGCGTTTTGATGCAGAACTTGGATCATCAGTACTAACAAAAGAACTACAGGATGACAAAAACTAGCATCCTAAAGATATATGCAGAGCTTATTCCAGAGCTGCAATGGCAAAACACCCACAGGACAGTGCCATCACCCATGTGAGAAATGGTCACCTTCACTATCTACCAGTCAGCAGCTAACCTGTTTTGTTATTGGCAGATCAACTGCTGGGGTAGTTTCCATGGAGTCTGTGATGCTGTGGAGATATCAGGTCATAAATATGGAAATGCATATGAGATTGACTGCATTAAATGGGTGACATTCCTGAACTTTAAAGTGAATATTGGTGAGGGACAGATACACACTCTATGCCCTCCAAATCAGACCAAAGACTTTCACTATTTCTCTATGGGACTACAAGGTCTAGTTGGATCACCACAGAAGCTGCAGTAGTATTATTGCAGGATGTTAAGAAAAGGCTTATGCCACCAGAAATCCAGACTTTTGGCTGGAAGGAGCAGGTCTGTTTATTTCTGAGACCACACTGGATTTTAAAGGCATTATGAATCTTCTTGTCTTATCCTCTGCTTTCCTAGCTCATGAAGCGTTTCACAGAATATTTGTACAAGAGAAAGGAGGGTTTTAATCTCACCTGAAGTGTTATCAAAGACTAAATGGAGCCTTATGAAAAGGCTGGAAGTTTCTCATCATGTGCATTGTGATAACTGCCGGCTGCTTTTTGCACATCACCAGCAAAAGGGAAGAAAACTTAGAAAATGGGTAGGAGCAGGAAGTGGATTTCCTGAATACTATGGATATCTAGAGAGGGTGCCACTGAACAATTCCCAGAATGGTTAAGCTTACAGGTACAAAGCTGCATATTATTTCTATTTGGAGGCCAGAGGGGAGCCAAGGCTAATGAATGTACTATAAGCAGAGAATGTGTGTGTTTGATATCATTAAGGAATTCAAGGGTGAAGTTGGGGGGAGCTAAGTTGAATAGAACATCAGTGAAATATTTCAAATGAGGTATACCAAACTGAATTGAATTAATGAAAGGAAATTGCTTCCTTAATAAAAATAAAAACAAAGAATATGATATACTCATCAAGTCAATGGCACCGAGGCAAACGAAAGCATACGCACAAAACCTTGTAGGAGATGCACTTCATAGGATTCCTCTTCCTCGGTCCACCAGTGGTTGAATATTATGGAGAGGCCTTGTATTAAAGTTGATTTAAATAAGGGTCCCAGAATGCTGTGTGCACGCCCCCCCCCCACACACACACACTGAAACACTGCAGTGACAACAGGCATGTTCCACTACATCTCTTCTGCATTGTTTGCATCATACCCCACCTGAAAACTCACTCCTATGCAATACTGAAGAGGGGCATTCCCGAGTACCTGTCATCATTTAAACAGAGGCAAGATCCAAATGTGAAGTAATGCAGTGTGGGACAAACTGAGAAATGCCAACGCTGAATGTGTCTGCTTGTATCTTAAAGTGAACAACTTTACTGTGAAGTGAAGTTTCTCCTGTTCCAAGGATTACTCACAATAACCTATGATACACTTTAAGGCAAACTAGCTAAAGGTGTTATGTAGTTGTGCAAACAGGAAGAGGTTATGCTCCAATAAAGCTGAATGTCATTGTGTTGTTTTACTTATTTATTACAAACATCATTAAACACAATAAAAAACTGAATAAAGGCATTCAGTCAATATTTCCATAAGCTGTACATGCAATACAGCCTGCTGCAAAGATAGAGAACTACTAAAACCTTTCACAGATTCTTTGCTTTCCCTAAAATGTCCTTGATGGTATTCATCACAGCTTAAAATTCTGTACAGACCAAACCAAACATTTTCCTAGGAACTGCAGCTCAAACAACAGAGTATTAGCACCTTTACCAATCAAAAAATGAACACAACACCATCCTGAGCCCCGCTTTTCAAAACAAAACTAGACACAGATTTTGACTCAGATTTGAATTAAGAATCATCTTTCATTAAACAAGCTTTATAGGAGAAATGTAGCTCCAAATTGAAATGTAATTCATAAGACATACATTTAGTAGTATTCAGCCGGGTGACTTAATTTTATTTATTTATTTATTTTTACACACTTGTTAAAATCCAGTGATCTTATTAGTTAATGGACAATTTTCTATCACATTCACTCCCATATACTTATCATTTTACCCTTGCCTATCCTCATCGACACTCTACAGCATATAATAATAGTAAAACAAGGGTTCAAGCAGCGCGCTTCCACAGCAGACTTTTCACAACAGCAGAAGCCTTGATGTGAAATGATTTGGGACAACCTACCTCTAACATACAGTTATGTAAAAAGATACTGTACAGCATACGGGTATTTCCTTTCATTGAAAATGTTCCTCTTAGAAATACTTTATGAAGGCTTTAAAGTAACCTTCTACATTTCGTTTTGGGGGGTGGGGAGAGAAAATGTTCACATTGTGGATTCAGTCAGGCGGAGGACATGACTTGTGTAATCCTAATAAATCAGAGCATTCCCGTGTGGCAGAAGCAACAGGGGAATAGTGTGAGAGCAGTGCTGCATGTTGACCTAAGCAAGAGCTTATCGAGAAATGATGTCCTCTTAAACAGACTCCTGTAGAGATGTTCTGCATTTCCTCTGACAAATTGTAAGTGCCCCTGACTGTAACATTCCTAACAAAACAGGGCTGATTTAGCAATGCACAAACTGCCCATTATCCTACTGCATAAAAAGGCCATTTAAAGCAAAGCCTTAGGACACTGGCCCATTGGAAACAGTACATCTGAAAAATTACCCCTATCTGGTGCCACCAAAGCTGTTAACTACTCAAGGGAAAATACCTCATTTACCATACAGACAAATGTTTACTTTAATGAGTTAAAAAATCACCATTTTTCTTACATGACTTTGATAACAACTGAAATCTTAAACAAACATTTCAACTATTTTTTCACCTAAAACACAAAACAGCTAATATTGCCACTGACATCCGCTTTCAGAAAGATCTGGGTAGCTTTCTCTCAGATCATAACGTGGCATACAAGTGCAATTAAAAAAGGACATCCTCTCCAAAATAATGCTGGAAAGATTAAACAATCTATTTTAACAAACTGTTTCTGTCTGAAAACTTTGCATGCCAAAATTACAGCATGTCATTATCTTCCCAAGAGATAGAGTACCTTTTAAAAAAGTATCTCTAATGAGATCTACAAATCTATGTTCAAGACAGCTCACTTTATTGTGTTTATAAAGATAAAAATATTTTAAATAGGTTATGGCTCTGGGGACTGATAGAAACACAACGAGGGGTAAGGTCATTTTGAAATGTTAATAAAAGTTTTCATAAAATATGATGGCTCTCAAAGAGTAATGTTTGGGTGTAAAACATAACTATAAAGCTATATATTCTGCTGTGGTAAACACACAGTTTTTCTATGTCTAGTTGATCCTCAAATTCTTAATTTAGTGGATTGGTGGACATTCTTAGACATTTGACTACCCATCTGGGATTAAATTACTATTAGTTGATGCAGCATAGTTTCCTGAGCTTCACCCATTATATTACAAGTTTCTTCAGAAGAGCAGAGCACTACATTGCTTTGGTCATTATGCTAAAACATTACTGTTCATTTTAATGGTTGATCTGCCTGCCAGAGAGTGACATCTACAAAAGGAGAATGTACAGTTATCCTAATCGGATAGGAGGGGATTCTGTTAAAAGCCACAAAGAATGATGCCTTTTTCCTGGTGGCACAGTTTCTTAGACAAGAGACTGCAGACACCAGAGGGGAACCAATGAAATCTTAGAAGTGAGGTCTGTACAAGTTAATATCCAATTCTCTAAACTTAGGACTTTATTGTTTTGTATTTTTATCCAACAAGCCCAAAGGAAATTATTTTTTCCTGCAGTATTTCTTAGACTCAAATGGGATGAATGGAATATACTTTAGTCTATGTAATATTATGGTTAGACATAATACAAGGATGTAGGATGGTGGTTCTCAACCTTTTTTTAACTAAAGATGCTCCTCACTGGATTTGAGGCACCCCCCTCCATGACTTTTGTCAATTGAGGGGCACCCAATTAAAAAAAAAAAATTATATATGATATTATTTTACTTCATTTCTGAAAAGCCAGGCAGTGGCGGTGGGGGATTGGCCAGGCAGGAACAAGCCTGGGCCTGCACTTGTCTGCTTATCCCCTCACACCTCATTTATCTCCTCACATCTCATTGCACCCTTCAAAAGATCTCAGGGCACCCTAGGGTGCCACGGCACTTGGGTTAAGAATCAGTGGTGTAGGCTGATCCACTCAGTCAATAAATTGAGAAAGCATGCACCGATTGGCATTAACACACATAACTATAATCGTTGAAATCAATTAACATTTGATCTGAGAAATCAGTGCACTGATTTTGTTTTAAGGCATTGAAGCCATTATGGTAAAATTGTTCAAATAAGGATCCAAAAGTATTACTGATGGCACAATTTTGGACATAAGCAATTGACTGCATCATCATCATCATGTACAGAAGGAATGAAAACTTCTTAAAATCGTAAAAAGTAACTAAGTGCATTAAAACTTTTCTTCAATTTACAGGGAAAGTGAGAAATGCCGTATTAAGTCATGTTGACAAAATGGGTGTTTTGAAATGAAACTTAAAAATTAGGGTAGCTCAGAAATTTTGATCATAAGACACAGCTTGATAAAACATGTGGTCTTTCCAAAATGTGGGTGCTCAAATCAGCAACTCTTTAGTCAAAACACCAACCACTTGCATCATCTTCAAGTTTACACCCAATATTTTCATCACAACACAAAGAAATTTAGTGCACTTGTTCATAGCAGCAAAAAGGAGCTGCCAATGCATGAAGCAGTTTGAAAAATACTACAAGCTGGAGCTCAGTTATTTTTCTATAATATAGTAAATTCGTGCAGATATTTCATACCCTAAACTTCATTGCTATATCTTCTATTTTCAGAATGAGTTTAAGACCATATAAACACCCCTTTTTAATTAGAACTCATAGGAAACAGATTTGTTCCCAAGTTCCTTTCCTTCACCCTCAAAATGTAGACTTCCAGTTGTATGCTTCCTATCTATCCATTTCTCTATGAAAAGGGCATAAAAAGGAAACAGAAATGGCTAATTAAGTATGGATCTAAAGTAAAATTAATTAAGCCCCGCCCCCCCCTTTTTTCTGTAAAGATGCTTACAATTTCAATCAAATTCTTTAGAGGATGAAATTTTCCATCATATGTATGTATCAGAAAATGTCTTTCATCTGCTCTTAAGTATTGCACATGCAAAAAGATATGCATGTTAATCAGATATTTAATCATTTTCTTGGCAAATCCATTCCAACTTGGATTGTTTTATAGATAATGGAGATCTCACAGCAGTAATCCATGTTTGAGAAAAATCAGTTCAATTGTTTATTATAAACAGTTAATAATAATAAGATAGTTGCATTTTAAGTTATATGTATTTGCTGTTTGTAAATATGAAAAAGACGTTGAGTTTGAGAACATTAGACTCAGCCCCCATTTTTAATGCATTCTTATTAAATGCTTTATTATTTAAAACATTATAAAATAAGCATTTATTCATGTTAACTGACCCATAGAAGTATTATGGGCTTATAGCTCAGTTAACATATACATATAAGTTAATTTTATAATGTTTAGCTTATGAAGATGCCAGGGTTTAAATACCTTTTTCTCAATGTAAAGGTATGCACAGTCATTATTCCATAAAACATAGCATCAATGCAACTTCAATTTGAAAAGTGGAACAACTCTAAAAGCAGTGAGGAAAATATCATTTGTTTCCTTTATTTTTAAAACAACCAAAGAAATTCCATACAAAAAGCTACTTCTAATATGCAATAAGGTTAATAAATTATGGCCTCAAAAAGTCAAAAAAGAAAGGTAATGGTGAACCCGCATCATGCATCTCTTCACACAGATGTTCAGAAATAAAGCTTTTTGCAGGTTCACGCCCTATGTGTCATCAAGTTACAACTACCAGTATATTTTCCTCAAGTTTCAAATTTGAGGTTGTTAGCAGATACCAGGTGGCAATTATGCACCTTGTTCCCAACCAGAAAAGCGGTCTACCTGGCCCACATATGCCCCTTTGTTTTAAGTCCAGAAACAGTTACCATGACAACATACTCTGATTACTGCTTTGAATAGATCATTGCCATGTTCTTCCTGTGTGCCCTCCTGCTTAATTGAAATCACCGTACTTCACATTAGTGACCTTGAAAATTGTATCCGATTGAAAGATACAATTTATTTCATGAAGGACCTATAAAAGACATTATTGGCTAGGGGGGTTGACTTCCCTTTTATTTTTGTAAATTATTTTTTCCTTGGAAGACAAGGAAGCAAGGTGGATGTTTCCAACAAATCAGGAAGTGTTCATACTGGTCAATAACATTTTTAATGGAATCAAAATGTTCATATTTCCATAACAAATAATTTTCTACAATCCCTGTTGCCCAGGAATTATTTTTTCCACAGGCAATCAGTAAGGAGACAAACAACAAAAGGATTTATTACATAGAAGAAAAGAATTACAGAAAAAAAACTGACCATAAGTTTGAAGACAAAACAGAAAGACAAATAAAGTCTCTTACCCTTTAATTTGGTTACAGCTCAGCCCTCCTGAGAAACCTGCCAGCATTTTTAGAGATTAGCCTTCCTGCTGATTTTAGCAGTCCTGGCAATTATTATCACTGAACCCCCAAAACATGAAATTCAGGCACTGGTTTTACCTTTGCTAGTTCCTAAAAAGCATCCAGGGTCAACCCTCCCCCATCAGCATAATTGTAATCATTCATTATATACCAGAACTTTCCAGAAGTTTCTGGCCAACCGGCCATTCCTCTGACCTGATGGGCCATTCCTCTCAGATGTCTTTGCTATAAAGGAGTTGATTTTCACATCACAGACAGACAATGCCTTGGGGTGCCCAACCTAATAATGACTCCTTTCGCCTGCTTCTGGGAGGGGTAATTGTTTTTTTAGTATGCAAGCCTCAGTCCTGTAGCTGAACCATGTCCAAAATTATCAAGATATATATAGACAGCATGACACAATCTATAAAGCAATAGGAGTAACATAAATAGATTCAGCATCACATGACCAACAAAACCACACATGCCATATCAGTACAAGAAGACACTCATGACAAACTGCCAGCCCCCAAAACATAATGGGGTTCATGACACCTCAGTCCCAGCACTGACTCTCTTGTCTGCCCCTTCTTGGACCTATTCTCTGCCACTGTTGAAAGGGTCTAATGTGGTCCTCAACTCCGTCCAAGGCTCAGAGAGCCTCATTCATGAGACAGAACATTAAATGATGCTCCCCCTTTCCTCCAAACTAATGCCTCCTGTAATTAACTTCCATAAAAGTATTTTCCTCGATCACCTTGTTTTCAACTATTATGCTTTATATTTGGTGACAGATTTGTGTTGTAAGACACAAAGAAGCTTGATAGAATTTAAGAGCCATGTGTGATGCCACCAGATTTTCAAGATATCTAAGCCAAAAATGATTGATTGGTCATGAATACAATATCAGGAAAAACTAAGGTAATGGAAAGATGTCCACAAGCACAGCCCCATAAGGGGTTGCAAGTGCAGAAATGGTCACCAATGAGAGGAGATTACAAGATTCTCCAAATCTAAATTTAGGTTATTTTTGACTTCCTATTTGTGAAATTCTTACCAGATAGGTTTTACTTCCCTTCCCAAAGCCTCCAAGCAGCTGTGGTAGCTCAGACAATTGCTTTAAAATGGTAAATGATTCCATAAGCAAAGTACAACACTATAATCCTAAATTATCATGTCAGGTCAGGTGCAGAGACCATACTATATACAGTGGTACTTGTATAAGAGTACACATTCTCTATAAAACATATAGCCCAGAAGTGGCTGTGGCAGTGTATAAAATGCCCTACCAAGAAACTTAACTGTAGTGTCAAAGAGAGTCAATGTCCTAAGATGCACCAGCATCTACATATTTGCAATCCATTTGGTGTGGGCCTAAATCTGTCTGTCAGTCAGAATGGGAGTAGGTTCATAGTCCTGCAACTCATGTTTCCAATCTTTTGGTGCTAGTTACCCAGGGCACTTATACACAGGACAGATATCTGCTCTGACACATGCTAATTAGCACACATCAGAGCAGGCTCAATTAATCGAGTCTGCTGGAATGTGTTAATTAGCACGCTCCAGCAGCCTCCGTATCACAGATATTAAGCGTGCCTGCACTTCAAAATGGCAGCAAGACACTTTAATTAAAGCTCATCAGACAAGCTTTAGTTAAATTGCCCCGCCGCCATTTTGAAGAGTTGGGTGCTGATATACACATATCACAGTGGGCACTTTAATTAGAGCAGCTCTTGAAACTTCTCTAATTAAAGCCCCTCCCCCCACCCTGGAGCATGTCCAAAGATGCCCCAATTGTCTGCACTCACGAAACATTAAGACCAATACTGAAGATGAAATGGTGCAAAGAGAATAGGGAAAGGCTGCTCACACATTCTTGTAAGTGCAGCGGTGACAAGCTGGGCATTATTTTTTCTACTACAAGTCACATAAAAAAGTAAATTTCATTATACTTTTGAGTCTTTGAAAAATAGTATAAAATGGCAAACAAATCACTGGCCAAATACCCAGCTGTGCCCAAAGGGCACTCAGTAAAATTGTGAAGGCAGAAGGTCTTTGCACCCCATTCCCTTATCTGGAACTCCCTCTATTGTAGCTCAGTCCAAGGTGTAGTTTAAAGCCCTCAGGTCTGTTCCACGTTATGCTGGTTGCCAATAGCCCATAGAAGCTGTTGGTGCAACAGAAGATTGCCAGAGTATAAAGAAGTCCTACTTCAGACCCTGTCTCCTGTGGACATGAGGCCTAAATCAGAATGATATAAAGGAAACATTCATTGGTGGGATCCACTCACTTTAACTCATCTTAGTGAAAAGCTGATCCAATAGACCACACAACTGAGCCCTATTTTTGGCAGGCATATGCACAAAGATGCAGAATTTTGATTAAGTGTCTATTTCTGCTAAACTTTTGTTTGAGATGTTATGTATGTTTATAGGATGTCACCTGATGTCCTTAAATCCCTTTGACAAACCAAACCCTAGAACTGAAGATTTATATTTGTGATATGTGTCCTTTTGCAGACAATATAGATAACAGTAGGTTCAATGTTAATGTTTATTACTGGTTCATAAGCTATGGAGTTAAGCCTGCCTTAGCAACATAGCACCCATTGTATAATTTGTTTTTAAAGTGCTACTGGTGGCTTTAATGTTAGGAAGGATTTTTATGTTCTGGAAAAAAATAGCATATTGGGATACAGAATGGAACTGGAAATTATTGAATGTTTAACCCAAGGACTCATAAACTGTAGAAATAAAAAAGTTGATAAAATAAAGTTACTTTTACATTTCGTATATCATTAATAAATGAACAGGATTAATCGGTTGGCACAGATCCATAAAACTGTCTGGTTTCTTGTTTCATTCAATACTTACTAGTAAAAGCCAACTAAAAACAGTTTCAGACCGGTTTAGCCAGGATGGGAGAACAGCTGTTTGATGTTCTGGATTGTTACAACTGTGGCCAAGAGAGAATAGAATTTTGTTGTGGAATGAATTGGTCCCAATTAGCATTTATTTTGTCCAACTTATGGTAGAAATGTATGCAACTTAATAAATATGATACATAGCTTTCGGGAATAACAAAGGGGAGATCCAGGCCACCCCTGTAGTGTGTAGACTCTCAGTAGAGTTTGGGTAACAATCATTTTAGTAAAAGAAAGGGGAGGAAGATTCCAACAAAGATAGAACTAAATTATTGCAAATTTAAAAGGAGGCAGCTAATAATTATTTAGCAAAAAGAAATTTTCCCCTGATACACTACCATCAACCTATGCCTGGGGAAGTGTCATCAGCTCTTGGGGGGTAGAGGGAGAGGAGAAGGAGGGGAAAAAACACAGCCATCCAATAACAACACATTTTAATTTGTAATATTTAAACTGGTAATGAAGGTGTTTTGTCTGAATTTCCATTTCTTTCTGGGCCTAATTATGAAAGACAGAAAAAAATGTGCTATGCTCTCTCTTTCACATCTCATTACATTTATTCAGCTTTATTACTAATTCTTTGTTAATATAATTTTCACCCTGGGAACTACATTTTTTGTCTAGTTACCCTGCTACATGAAACTCTTAAAGCAGGAAGTCCTTGATCACCACATCATATTTCTCATGGTATTTTAAAATGACACTCACCATATTGTCAGAAGTAGGCTCTATCAGCAGGCTGCTCTCTGGAGGTGTTCTCTCTCTCCCCCTCTCTCTCTCTCAGGTGCCTTATAGAAGTTTTATCTAGCATGGTGGCCTAAAGAGACAGGGATC